>NC_084551.2:17152500-17262500 GCF_033978685.3 Nerophis lumbriciformis
CTACTCCAGAACATGCATCTAATTCATTCAAACTACGCCCCCTGTACGCAAACCAGTTGTGTCCTCCCCTTACTTCTGAAAACCAAATGTCTTCCCAGGACATAACTGAAATCGATTTAGACTTGTGACATTTTCCAGAGTCATGAGGATAATGGCTGAAAAAAACACATGTTTGAACATACAGCGGTTGATTGACATTGTTTTTACCCGTTTGTGCATGACTTTATTTCTAAATGTGGTAATTAGGCCGCATGCCTTATTTACAATGAGAGCAAAGCATTCATACATGAGTAATCATCTTCCTGTTGTTAATGATCTAACACATTTTTAGTTGCTGTTATCAAAGGTTGTATTTTTTTCCACTGTGTGCACATTCTAATGTTTTTGCTTTATAACTAGCCCAGGGTTGGACACATATTTTTATTCAGGAGCCACATTGGGTTCATTTATTCATAAATACATACCGTATTTTCCGCACTATAAGGCGCACCTAAAAACCACAATTTTTCTCAAAAGCTGACAGTGCGCCTAATAACCCGGTGCGCTTTATTACGATTCATTTTCATAAAGTTTCGGTCTCGCAACTTCGGTAAACAGCCGCCATCTTTTTTCCCGGTAGAACAGGAAGCGCTTCTTCTTCTACGCAAGCAACCGCCAAGGAAAGCACCCGCCCCCATAGAACAGGAAGCGCTTCACCCGCCCCCATAGAACAGGAAGCGCTTCACCCGCCCCCGGAAGAAGAAGAAAAAACGCGCGGATATCACCGTACGTTTCATTTCCTGTTTACATCTGTAAAGACCACAAAATGGCTCCTAATAAGCGATCCGGTTCATAAAAAGACGCAATCTCTCCATCCGCACACGGATTACTACCGTATTTCACAGCAACTGATATTCCTGTGAACCGCACTGTGGAACGGGAGCACGTACGGTGAATATTCGCACCACAGGGAATGAAGTCATCCTTCACTGTGGTTCTAGCTTGCCATGCTAACTTCCACTCATGGTGATATTCAAAAGGAAGACCTTGCCAAAAGAGACCTTTCCAGCCGGCGTCATCATAAAAGCTAACTCGAAGGGATGGATGGATGAAGAAAAGATGAGCGAGTGGTTAAGGGAAGTTTACGCGAAGAGGCCGGGTGGCTTTTTTCACACAGCTCCGAAGGCGAACACACCTTCACTAAGACGGGCAGACAGCCTCGGACGACATACGCCAACATTTGCCAGTGGATCGTAAATGCTTGGGCAGATATTTCGGTCACAACTGTGGTCCGAGCTTTCCGGAAGGCAGGATTCACAGAACAACAGCGACACTGACTCCCGATGACTTCTACGAGACGGAACCGGCCATTTTGGATACCACGCTTGCGCAACTTTTCAATTCGGACACCGAAGACGAAGAATTCGAAGGATTTACGAATGAAGAATAACTTCAGAAGGTGAGCGCTATGTTTATTTTGTGTGTTGTGACATTAACGTTCGAGCAACATTATGTTACTATTGCTCTACACCATTTTGAATTTTACTATGTTTGTGATTGCACATTTGCGTACATTTTGGGACAGAGTTGTTAGAACGCTGGTTTTCAATATATTATTAAAGTTTGACTGAACTATCTGACTGTTTTTTTGACATTCACTTTAGCGCAGCGTTTTTTTGACATTCACTTTAGCGCAGCGTAGGCGCGGCTTTTAGTCCGGGGCGGCTTATTGGTGGACAAAATTATGAAATATGTAATTCATAGAAGGTGCGGCTAATAATCCGGTGCGCCTTATAGTGCGGAAAATACGGTATATCTTTTTTTTCATATTTGTTTATTTATTAATGCTAAAAAGTACCCCGCCTTCCGCCCGAATGCAGCTGAGATAGGCTCCAGCACCCCCTGTGACCCCGAACGGGACAAGCGGTCGAAAATGGATGGATGGATGAATGGATGGAGGTTTTAATGACGCACCACCTCAAAAAACAGAATTTTTACTAAATAAATTATCTAGTGTCATGTCCCTAGAAACAGTTGGACTTGTGTGTTACTGCTTTTGGTGTGACCCCAAGATGCAGAGAGAGCAGACAGTGTGCAAATGAGATGGTCATTTTATTAGGGACAAAACGAAGCGCACCAACGTGGACCAGACAGCAGTCCGCGGGTGAGGCACGCACACACACACACACACACACACACACACACACACACACACACACACACACACACACACACACACACACACACACACACACAACTTTCAGTGTACGACAAAGCATGCGGGCAACGCAATGCAAAGTGACAACTCACTGACTGGGTAATGAAGCCTCCTAATTAAACAACGGTGGCAAGTGAGTCTACAATCATTAAACAAGGGGCAGGTGTGAAGATCAGCACTCAAGCCTGGTGTAAAGTGGCTGAGAGTAGAGGTACAGAGGAAGTGGAATAAAACATATTAGCACTTGACAGGAAATGATATAAAACAAAGGAAAATAGTCTACGGCTGCTTCTACACTAAGCCGGCTAAGGTTATACAGGGTAAGTCCCACCTAACCTTATCCTTGTCCACACACGCACAATGCCATCGTTTAAGACCCCCTCCGACCTAGTAGGCATGCGCGGAAAAATGCGCACGTCATAGTCACAGTGCTTAGTGTGCCTTTTGCATTTGTTTGCAGTGTTGCTTTGTGTGCAAGTTCTTAAATTAAATGTAACTTATCTGAACAATATCCAGTGTTGTGGTATTTCAATTAACTGGAATCCAGTGTGCTGTGGAGCTCTATTGTAGTGAATCACACCTGAGCCATCATAAATTAATCACATTTTTAATGGACATGTGAAAGTAAACAATGTGATGAAGAACATTTGACAACAATCAATCTAGGGATCTAGATATCTGGTTAGGACACTCCTTACTCTTTTGCTTTCACCTTCATTGTTCATTCCTTTTTGGTGACTTTATATACTCTGGACCTAGACGTTGAGTATGTGACATATATGGCAGACAATAACTGATACAGTCTGCTTTGACAGTCTAAAATAGAGATGTCCGATAATATCGACCTGCGGATATTATCGGCCGATAAATGCGTTAAAATGTAATATCGGAAATTATCGATATCGCTTTTTTTTTTTTATCGGTAAGGTTTTTTTTTTGTTTTGTTTTTTTTAATTAAATCAACATAAAAAACACAAGATACACTTTCAATTAGTGCACCAACCCATAAAACCTCCCTCCCCCATTTACACTCATTCACACGCATTAACACAAAAGGGTTGTTTCTTTCTGTTATTAATATTCTGGTTCCTACATTATATATCAATATATATCAATACAGTCTGCAAGGGATACAGTCTGTAAGCACACATGATTGTGCGTGCTGCTGGTCCACTAATAGCACTAACCTTTAACAGTTTATTTTACTAATTTTCATTAATTACTAGTTTCTATGTAACTGTTTTTATATTGTTTTACTTTCTTTTTTATTCAAGAAAATGTTTTTAATTTATTTATCTTATTTTATTTTATTAATTAAAAAAAAAAAAGTACCTTATCTTCACCATACCTGATTGTCCAAATTAGGCATAATAATGTGTTAATTCCACAACTATAAATATCGGTTGATATCGGTATCGGTTGATATCGGTATCGGTAATTAAAGAGTTGGACAATATCGGGATATCGGCAAAAAGCCATTATCGGACATCCCTAGTCTAAATGTATTCAATGTTTTCCGTAGTCTTCCCTCGTCGGCCAGGTAATACAAAGCACACACTACCTTTTTTTAATCACATCCACGGGAGCCTGCATTCTCGTTGTCTCTCCTTGGACAAATGGACAAAGTTTTTCAGCAAGTAGAATCACAGTTGACCTGTACATTCGAAAGTTCGATTGCCATTCCTCTGGCACAACACACTCGTTGACTAACATATCCCACCAGGCTGCTGTTCTTCCAGGCCTTATCCTAAACCGTCGCTCAACATTGCTATGTTGCCGTCTGAGAAGTGTTGTATCCGAAATAGCTGCAGTTTCCTTCTCTTAAGGTGTTCATGTGTGATTTCCACAAGCGTCTGTACATGTAGAGGAAGGAGAAACACTGGCATGTCTGGATGACTCGCCTCCATCTTTCCAGTGGTTACCTCCAAGTTACCAAACCAGTCGACACACCTCTGAATCAGGAAGCTTTTGATGTCAGCGCCGTCCACTCGACGACAACAGATGATTGCATTGTTTTTACCAGTTTTTGTGCTAAATACATCCGTGCTGCATTCTGTTTATTTTGCTTTTTGTGCTGTTTATATCATATTTTGATTCAGCCATGGTCAATTGTTTTTTTCAACATTGGTGCTTTCTTGTTTTTTTATATTTAGATACTTTTTACCTGCACATCGCTTTCCTTCTGTGCATCTTGGGGTCATGTTGCAAGCTACACCCTGACGCTCATAAATTATACATGAATAAAATATGTGGAATTTTCTAAACTATGGCAATTTTGAGTGACTCAAGAATTGATCGAATTCAGTTTGCTCACGAAAGTGCTCTTTAAAGGGGAACGTCACCTTTTTTGGAACGTTGCCTATCGTTTGCAATCATAATGAGAGACAAAACGAACGTTTACTGAGTGTTGTTAAAAGGAAAGGCCATGTAACACAGTGGTGAACATGCCCTTTCCCAACTGCTTTGGCATTTGTTTCAGCCATGAAATTCTAAGTTAATTATTATTTGCAAAAAAAAATAAAGTTTATGAGTTTGAACATCAAATATCTTGTCTTTGTAGTGCATTCAATTGAATATGGGTTGAAAAGGATTTGCAAATCATTGTATTCTGTTTATATTTACATCTAACACAATTTTCCAACTCATATGGAAACGGGGTTTGTAGCTGGGATGCATTAAAATAATAGTGTCACTACAGCTTGGTTATTATACAGGTTACGGAACATAATTGAAGTATTGTTGGTTGTTTTTGAATGCATTTTTAAAGTGATTTAGAGGTTTAATTGAGTGCTCCCATTTAGCTGCATTGCTAGCTACCTAGTAAGAGCCGATTATTAAAAAACAACTATTTGTTATCTTCCTGTGTCTCATAATGATTGTAAACGACAATTCCAAAAAAAAAGTACAGTTCCCCTTAAATTTAAGCAAGCTGAACAACCTGAACAACACATACAGTTAGCCATTATTTACAAGTTGCTGCTATTGTAATGTCAAACTACTGGATGTTTCATTTCAATATCATAATTTTGAGGTCTCGTTTTGTGTAACCACTCAATTAAACCCTTCACGCTTACTGGGCTGCTGCTGCTGCGGAAGTAGACAAACACATTACAATTTAAAGATCGTAATCTTTAGTGTTGCCCGTGGTGATAGCAAATCAACATTCCTTGGGTCAACAGGATTCTGTCACTGAGTGGAAAATATTTAACCCCTCTGTTTGATCTCCATAATAGGAGCCATGTTTCTTCCAGCAGCATTCCCATTGCCTCTCCTTTCTTGCTCGAGCGAGCTGGCAGAAAGCAGCTCTTACAGCGGGTCCTCTTACTACGCCATCAGGCCTGCAGCACTTGTCATCTCCCTTGCGGCAGCTTGGATTCTCCAATTTTTGGGTTAATTAATCAAAAATGATTTCTTTTCTCATTAGCCATGCAGCTGGTTTGCAATCTGCAAAATCAATGTTTTACAGATGTTTCCCTGGGTTTTGTTTTTCAAGCATGCGCTGATTTTTATTGGGTATGGATTTAAGAGGCTGCTGAGGGATTCTGAGTTAACGCAGCCACACAAACATGCACTCACACATAGCCACAGACAAGGTAAGTGTAAAAATAACTATATATATATATATATATATATATATATATATATATATATATATATATATATATATATATAAGTGATGTTCAGCACCCGCAGTTTATGTCAATGTGTAAGATCGGGTCGGCAGTTGGGCTCCGTCTCACCATTTTTCCTTCGCCTTTATTGGCCTGATTGTTGACAAAGCCAGAGGGTTGAGCCACACACATTTTCTCTCTGGGTAGCACCCTTTAATCTCGTAACAGCTTCTGGTTCTAGTTCCTGTTGGTTGTAAACAAATGTAATGTTGCATTTCCTGCAGTCTAGACATAACAGCCAACCTGGTAGAACCAGAGAGGCGAACATGTGCAGTGGCTGGCATACGTTGGCATCAAATCAAGTGTTAGGGGAACACAAAGGCAATAAAATAAAAAGAGAAAGACATTAACCATTTGAGGGGATGGGTGTTGTCTTTAAAGGACCAATAGCATCCGGATGACAATTTCTCCTTACGTATATTTTTTTAAATAACATATACATTTAGTAGTCATTTCCTATAATATCAATCATATTTTAAGTAATGGGTAGATCAGTGTTTTTCAACCACTGTGCCGTGGCACACTAGTGTGCCGTGAGATACAGTCTGGTGTGCCGTTGGAGATTATCTAATTTCACCTATTTGGGTTAAAACATTTTCTTGCAAACCAGTAATTATAATTTGCAAATTATGTGTTGTTGTTGAGTGTCGGTGCTGTCTAGAGATCGACAGAGTAACCGTGTAATACTCTTCCATATCAGTAGGTGGCAGCCGGTAGCTAATTGCTTTGTAAATGTCGGAAACAGCGGGAGGCAGTGTGCAGGTAAAAAGGTGTCTTATGCTTAAACCAAAAATAAACAAAAGGTGAGTGCCCCTAAGAAAAGTAATTGAAGCTTACGGAAGGCTATGCAGAACGAAACCAAAACTGAACTGGCTACAAAGTAAACAAAAACAGAATGCTGGACGACAGCAAAGACTTACTGCGGAGCAAAGACGGCGTCCACAATGTACATCCGAACATGACATGACCATCAACAATGTCCTCACAAAGAAGGATGAAAACAACTGAAATACAAACAAAAACAAAGTAGATGCAGGAAATATCACTCAAAGGAAAACATGAAACTGCGACAGGAAAATACCAAAAAAAGAGAAAAAGCCACCAAAATAGGAGCGCAAGACAAGAACTAAAACACTACACACAGGAAAACAGCACAAAAAGTCCAAATAAGTCAGGGTGTGATGTGACAGATGAGACGAGCTGTATTGATGCATGCTTGGTTATGCTTTAAAGTCATATCCAACAATTGCGGCAATGATTTTTTACTGTTAACCGAGTTTATGATTTCTGCTGGTGGCGTGCCTCCGGATTTTTTCAACGCAAAAAATGTGCCTTGCCTCAAAAAAGGTTGAAAAACACTGGGGTGGATAACTAACTGTATTTGGAACACCCAATCTCGATATGCCGCCCCCCTTGGTGTGACGTCATCTACAGAACTGGTGACCATTTCCCCACATTGACAGTGTAAATAAAGGCAATATAAAACTAATATTTTGATGAGTTATTTGCACGTTTTGTCGCCCTGGTGGATGATTACTTAAAAACGTATTATTATGAGCAAAAATAAATATAAATATGATAATGTAGTCGAGGTTTCTGTGGTTTATCCGCTATACAGTGCTCAATACCGGGGTAGAGCGGAATATACGTTAGGTCAGCAAAAAACACAGAGGATATTTCATCCAAACAAGCCAATAGGCTTGTGGGGATGAAATAGCCTCTGTGTTTTTTCCTGACCTAACGTAAATATGATAATATTTAGACACAATAGTCGGAGTTTCCTTATCTTCAGTGCCTTCCTTTAATGTGTATTTTCTTAAGCCTGTTTAATACTTTTTTTTTTTTTTTTTAACCTTACATGCCCCTGTGTGCCACCACCTTTGTAGAGCTGCTGGAAAAGTAAATTAGTCTTTAAGACGGATAAAATATCTATTTCCTCAAGCCCATTTCGACTCAACCCAAGGTACAATTCCAACAATGAAACATCAGTAGAAGAAGACACACAAAAGAATACTTACCTAAAAACTTACCTTCCTTTTCTCTACTTTTTGAGTGCCAGGTCTCCTGCTAGAAGCTTGAAGTGGACCTACACTTCTGTGTTTACGCTGTGAATAATTTTAAGTTCCATAATGTAGCCCCTGATGTGTTTTCTCCAAGAAGTAAACACAAAGCCCACTGCAAAAAGCTGTGAAAATGTGTACCCCACATAATGTACAAAATATTTTTCTCGCAGGTTCTGACTCAAGGCCTGATTTACTAATATCCAAATCAGCATGTGTAATCTATGAAATAATGTGTACTATTAGTGGGCGTGTCGTGTGCAATCTACTAACATTGAATGTGCTATTCATAACTGGCACAGATCAGGTTTTGCGTGTACTATGCAGCTTTCACCAGAGAGACATTGTATCATTTACTGCACATTCATGTTATCAAGCTCCAATCAAACAACCAAGCAGATATGTTCCACTTTTTATGGGACATTTTAGAAGTAATCTGGTGCTTCAACATGGAAACTCCACTTTTTTGTGCGCTGCAGATGCGCTAATGGAACAGAGGCTGCACTTACTGTGCTCAAGATATAGAAAAAACACATATTTGAAAATGTTTTTTATATAGCAGATAGGTTAATATATATTTTAAATGAAGGAACAAAGGCTATTAAAAAAAAAACACCAGCACATACCAACACGCATCAATAAAATGTGTTTTAATGAGCCCCTTAACTCACTCAGCAGGCAGCTATAACATTATAAAAGGGTATTGCTGAATAGACAATAAGTTTAACATATTTTTATTTTTGACAGACAATGCAAATATATTAGAGATGTCAGCATTAGAGAGGCCCTTAACGTCCAGCATTACTAAGGTTTGCAAAATAAGTTTTTTAAAATATGTGTACCGTATTTTCTGGACTATAAGGCACACTTAAAATATTTTTTTTTCCTCAAAACTCGACAGTGCACCTTATACCCTGGTGCGTCTAATGTACGCAGTGATTCTGGTTTTTGCTTACCGACCTCGAAGCAATTTTATTTGGTACATGGTGTAATGATAAGTGTGACCAGTAGATGGCAGTCAAACATAAGACATACGTGTAGACTGCAATATGATAGCAATATGACTCAAGTAAACAACACCAACATTGTATATGTTCCATTGAAAATATAGAACACTACACACGGCGCACAAAAATCTATCAAAATGTTTTAGTACGACTTTGGTAAGCTATGAAGCGGCATCGCTTGATGGATTGTCGGCGCGTTAATCATACAAGTACTATTATGATGTGTGTGTAAGGTAAGACATATTATCTGCCGTTTTGTTTCGCAGTATTATGCAAAATAAACTTTTCTTACCTTCTGATACCTGCTGATCTGTATAAATTGTTTTAACCCAATGCGGCCCCTGAGTCAAAAAGTTTGGGAACCCTGCTCTATACAATAGCAGCACTCTATAGTTTTGGGGAATTTGCTGCAAAAATGTTGGTCTCCCAAATTTTGAACTGAACTCTGGCCGGATTTGTTCCCCTGGCAGCCATTGGAATAGCCCTAGTATACAGTAAATTTATCCTGACCTGTGTTGTGGTCATATTTTGGTGTGTAGGATTGCATGTTTTTTTGTGCAATCTCCACCCACTGTTCTGCTCAACTACGCAGGAAAAAAACAGAAGAAGCAGAGGAGCAAAGGAGTCCAAACAGAAATTATTATTGATTTAATCACATAATCAGCCGCAAACACTTGAGGCCAAGATAGCAAATCCATAATAGCCTCCCCACATAACCACCCTTACAAATTTACCATCAAAGCCCCTACCCGTGCACATACAGCAAACACAGGAACCAGGGGTCACCTTCAATCGCCAGCAAAATATTGACAGTCCTAATGCTTCTGTATGTATTTGAGTTAAACGTTATCAATCACTGATAAGAGCCTCATGCTTCTAAAGCGTAACGACTATGGCCGAAGGATTACAGCATCTCTTTTTCTTTATTAATCTTAACAGACAAAGGAAGAAGAGGGTAAAATCAATGTTGTCACAGTTAAACGTTTCCCAAGGATGTTTGTTTGATGTGTCTTCTGATACAATTCCAACCTGTAACACATCAAGATTTGTTCATTTGAAAAACATAAATATTCTAGAAAGATGTGCAGTTTGGTCATATACTTCAGCTCTGCTCTTTGTTTTTGAAAAATAATTATAATTTATGTTGTTGAAATACATTTAAGGGTTAGAACAGTGGTTCTTAACCTGGGTTCGATCGAACCCTAGGGGTTCGGTGAGTCGGCTTCAGGGGTTCGGCGGAGCCACCGCCGCGGAGGTCAAGACACATTGTGTAAATAAAAACTTCTCCCTATCGGCGTATTATGAATACCCTCAAACAATGTTCCCTCTAATTTTCCATATGCGTGAGCAAACGCAAAAACTGTGAGCACACCTTTCCCAAACCTGACTAAATAAAAAATTAAATGTTTTATTATTATAATCAAATGGCAGCAGTCATTTCCATGAGATTATTTTCTAATATAAGTGTTTTGGCCCACTTACAATGACAATAACAACAAATATTGTTTTTCATGAGCTGTGTACTAGTATTGTATGTCTGGGTGGAAAACGAAGAAAAGGAACAGACTTTGCTGTGAAAATAAATACTTTTTTACTTTTTTTTAATCATTTATCATTTAAAATGACATGAGAGTGGCACTTGCCAAGGTGAAGCCACGCATATCTGAACTGGTCTCTCAGAAGTCACACTGATTTGCAGTGGTGTAATTTGTTGTGAGTTCATGCACTGTGTTGGTTTTGTTCTTTGAACAAGGTGATGTTCATGCACGGTTCATTTTGTGCACCAGTAAAAAAATATAACTTTGCCTTGAATTTGAAAAAAAATATGTATATATTTTTCACTAAAGAAGGGCTCGGTGAATGCGCATATGAAACTGGTGGGGTTCGGTACCTCCAACAAGGTTAAGAACCACTGGGTTAAAAGGATTACTAGAAATTGTGATATCATTTTAAGAGGCATCCTGTATTTTTTACATCTAATGAAAAAAGTCCCACTAATTCTGTGGATGGATTGTTGATGATTTTACTGATTACACTGTTGTTGGATTACTTGAGTATCCACTTCAGGCTCACCATTCCACATTTGTACTGCTTATTCTATTCAGATTCACAAGGATCTGGAAAGAAGGACTAACTAAAGACTCGAGTCAGGGCCAGCCAATCACAAGACACCTTCACATTCCCACCTTCACCGACTGGGAACGGAACCAACGCCACACAGAAACAAGGCGAGTCACCCACTAGTTGGACCTCAGTCATAATACGAAACCTGGATTTTAACTGCTTTGTTATCTTTTTAAATTTGTTATTGCTATTGTCACTTTTATATCTTTTGGTAAACAATTGCAGTTAAATAAACAGTATTTCATGCAAATAAGTGTTGCACTGAATGCCATGTTTACAGGACATCTTGCACTTTAAGTCTGTTGATTTATTTTTCACCGTGTTGATATACTTAGTAGAATAAAGTAAAACCATTTGTTTCTCAGTAACTCGTTTATTTTGTCACAATTGAATTTACTATAAGAAGTTTTAAAATGAGTTTGAATCAATTTGTGGACTGAACGTCAAACCTGAACATGTACAGCAGATCATAAACAATAACCGTTTGACTAGCGGACTAATCGAAAAAAGAACTATCGCTAACTAGTCAACTATTAAAATAGTTTGCCGGAGCCCAAATTAAAGGGATTTTAAAATGTAAATTCCAGGACTACACAGACCATACTGTACAGTATATTTTATGTTACATTATATTTAGGCTCTGCCTTCTTGCAGGTTCACTCATGTTTTACCATCATTGGTTGGTCTCTTATTCACCGTTCATAGTCACTAACCAGTCAAAATGGCGATTACAAGCACAACCTTTGATTGGTTTTATCCATCACACCTAATTTGAGACATTGGTCACTACACATATCACATGATTTGTATTAGCACCAGTTTATACAGTGGTTACATGGTAGATATGTTTTGTAGTACAGTGGTGCCTCAACTTAAAAGTGCCCAAACTTAAGAGTGTTTATCCCACATGTAGATTTTTTGTAAAAAAAAACTAAATATCCAAACATCTCAAAAAACCACCAAAATGTTTTAGCGATATTTGAAAGGTTTTTCGGAATATGGCTGTTTTTAGGTTTTGAGCATTTCTGTGGGTAATGGAAATGTAGCTACTGCTAGTCTGCACCACACTGAAGCAGATCGAGTATAACGCCAGCTATGAATGATTAAATAATATCTAAACTGCCGACATTCACCCATGAACATATGTAAAAGCTGATAACGGTGTGTTTTGCGGAAAAGCAGCTGGAATCGGAGACGTTAATTTTAAATGTGGTATGAGTTAAGAGTTCTGTCACATAACCAATTAGGCTCGTAAGTTGAGGTACTACTGTAGTTCCTCAGGACCATATAGAGACAATAATACCTGTCCAATAAGCAGCTTCCGAAAGTAAGGTATGGCAAGTCAATTTGGAACACCAAAAAGTAAAATATATTGTTTCTTGTTTTGGTAATTTATAAGCTCTTTATTTAATTTGGCCATAAGGAATGTAGAACCAAACTAGAACCAATAGACACACGATTTATCCATTACTTAATAATATAATATGATTTTACCACCTCTGTTTACACACAAATCTGCAATAGACGGTTATGGATGACTGTGTGTGAATGTTTTGTTGTTTGAATTATCTATTTTATCTTCGGCTATTTTGGAATCATCTGTTAAATGTTGAATGCATGTTTGCTTAGACTTAGACTTAGACAAACGTTATTGATCCACAAGGGAAATTGTTCCACACAGTAGCTTAGTTACAAAGGATGGAAAGGGTAAGGACGGAAAGGATAATGCAGGTATAAAGTAGACTAAAAATGTACTATAGTAGCAATATAAAATATAACATATATGTAATGTTTAAATATTACATATACAGTATATAATATATACTGATATATTACATTAATATATCATATTATATTTTTATATAATATATACAATATATAAGAAATCCCAATTACCATGTATAATATTACAGTATATGTAACAACTGCAGCAAAAAAAATAAAAATAAAAATTGTTGTACATGTTACAATAGCAATTAACCACTATTCCATTCTGCATTGCTCAAACTATCTACAGACGATTCTATATATACAGTACTCCCTAGTTTATTAGCAGCATGAGCTTCTTGCTAATTATTAGGATTACCACCCATATCGTATGTTTAACTCCTGATGAGAAACAATGCAACAATGACACGGATTCAGATTTTAAGACTCCCACAACATCCGTCTCTGCAGTCATCTATCTATTCGGTTGCCTATCCTTGGCCATCTAGCCCGGAGCTATGGAAGCCTAATTGTTTACCAAAGGGTTGCGGCTCATTTGCTCCTGGAGATTGGGCCTAATTAACACTAACTTGTCTGAACACAGAGGAGCGCTGTCCACTCCGCTTTAATCTAATCTGTACTCTTTCAAAAATAATGAGATCATTTACACCTCATTAACAGGCAATGTAATGTCTCTGCATTAATCATAATGATTGCTTATCATTTCACTTTGCAATATTATCTCCTCTAATGAAACTGTTCACACAACTGCCAAGTGGGCCTTAATTGGTCGTGTAAAATCACAGCGCACCCGGCAGATTGTCGCCACGTGTGAAGTTCTAATTTGCATGGACAGGAGGGGGAAATATGGTGGTGGGTGTAAAAGAGGGCTAGGTGAAAGGCATATAAAATGAGGGATTTAAAGGCTTGCACGTTCACTGTACGCCATTCCATTTGGAGAATAAGAATAAAGATCTCCAGTTATAAAAAAGAACAATGTTTTTTTCAATGACACACTTTTCTTCAGGGTGTCTCTCTGTGCCATAAGATCCATGCCCTTGGTGTGATCACAGACGTGACACAGCCTCCAATCTCAGCTTTGGGATACCACTCTGAGACCAAGGTAAGAATCCATCCCTGGACAAGTTGCCACCTCATTGCAGGGTCAACACAAATATTTGAAACAGATATTCAAAAAGCCACAACTTATATTAAAAAAAAAAAAACCGCATATATACTGTCATGATATATATATATTGTCACACTTTTTTTAGGGATGACATTAGGATTTCAGAAGTAGGGGATGAACACAACTGGCTTGCATCAGAAGAGGGCGTGGTTTGAAAGGACTATATGCATGGTTTGGCGTAGTTTTGTGTCGATACCAATATTTTGGTACAGGTACCGGTACACAAATTATTTTGATACTTTTCGGTACTTTTCGATACTTTTCTAAATTTAGGGGACCACAAAAAATTGCATTATTGGCTTTATTTTAACACAAAATCTTAGGGTTGTTTCTTATTGCAAGTCTGTCCTTAAATAAAATAGTGAACACACAAGACAACTTGTCTTTTAGTAGTAAGTAAACAAACAAAGGCTCCTAATTAATCTGCTGACATATGCAGTAACAAATTGTGTCATTTTCAATTGTATTATTTTGTCAAAATTATTAAGGACAAGCGGTAGAAAATTGATTATTAATCTACTTTTCATTTACTGTTAATATCTGCTTACTTTCTCTTTTAACATGTTCTATCTACACTTCTGTTAAAATGTTATAATCACTTATTCTTCTGTTGTTTGATACTTTACATTAGTTTTGGATGACACCACAAATTTGGGTATCAATCCTATACCAAGTCGTTACATGATCATACATTGGTCATATTCAGAGTCCTCATGTGTCCAGGGACATACAGTATTTCCTGAGTTTATAAACATAATATACATTTAAAAAAAACAAAAGAAGATGTTGTGATGCCAAAAAATATCAATGTATTCATAGTAGTATTGACTAGATACACTCCTGTACTTGGTATCATTACAGTGGATGTTAGGTGTCGATCAGTGACGTGCAGTCAGGGGAGGCAGGTGAGGCGTGGCCTCACGTGCCATCATGGAAAGAAAACAAATTTAAAAAGAAAAAAAAATAATTAAATTGTTATATGTATCCAGTGATTATACTATAAAGTTATTTTCCATTTAACTTCACCAATTTTAGATTATTTTATTCAAAATCGCTGAATCTTCACATTTGCCGTTCAAATACTGAGAAGAGACTTGCGATGAGTCAGCAGCCAGTTGAGGCATGTCACTGAGTTGAGCCTCACCATGGATTGCGCAATGACTCTGTTAACTGCTCGCCTGCTGTGCAGTGAGACCGTATTGCTATATGAACTATATTATACATTTCCATAGTTTAGTTAGCTGAGGGATATAATGTACAGTGTATTTTGTCAACAACTGTATGTGTGTAACGTATTTCTTGTGCTGAGCAATCATAAAACTGCTGCAAAGACGCACTGTGTGAGGCTCGCAGTAATCCCGCCTCCTGGTGGTAGAGGGCGGTAGTGATCCCAGAGATCATTCATGCGACTACTCGGCTGCAGAATAAGTGACAACAAGCAGCAACAGTTAGCAGCGATCGTTTATTTTTTCCTCTCGCCTGGACTATTAACATGGAGGATTACATACCGTATTTCCTTTAATTGCCGCCAGGTATATAGTATGCGCCTGCCTAGAATTACTGCTGGGTCAAACTAATTTCGCAAAATAATTAGCGCATGCTTAGCATTACCGCCGGCTCAGGATTAACGCCGGGTCAAACTCGTTTCGCAAAATATTATTTTTATTAGCGCATGTCTAGAATTACCGCCGGGTCAAACTGGTTTGGCAAAATAATTAGCATATGCCTAGAATTTCCACCGGGTCTAACTCGTCACGTCACGAGTGACACTTCACCTGTCATCATTTTCAAAATGGAGGAGGCTGATTTCAATAATTTGAAATCGCATAAAGGGAAGAAGATTAAGAGCTATTCAGTAGGATTTAAGGTCCAAGCTATTGAATATGCTAAAAAGAACAGTAAGCAGCTATGTTTTATTAATATACCGTGCCTGCGTGTGTCAAATATGAGTCATTAAATGACTCTCGCCTCCTGGTGGTAGAGGGCGCTAGTGATCCTTCTTGCGACTACTCGGCTGCAGAAGAAGTGACAACAAGCAGCAAGAGTGAGCAGCAATCGTTTCTTTTTTTCCTCTCACTTGCACTTTTAACATGGAGGATTACATATCTAAAATAAAACAGTTTTCTAAACTGGACTTTCAATCGATACAGGAGGTAATAATTAAAGGAAGATCTCCATCAAGACAGAGAGACTTTTAAAACTGAAGAAAGATAAGGAAGACTTCTATAAACAAGTTATTGATGCTTTTGATCAGAAGGAGCTGCGCATGGACTTCATTTATAAGTAAAGGTAAGACCATAATAACATTTTTGTATTAAATGTGGTTTTCATGAAGTTGGATCTGTGTTGTTGTTGTTGTTGTTGGGGACAAGAGTTGTAAATTAGCTTTGGCTACAAACACTATGATGCATATACATTGGATAACTGTTTCAGATGTCTATGTTTTTGTATCTGTCCCTATTTCAAATAAACCTCTATATATATATATATATATATATATATATATATATATATATATCCTTACATCACACTCAAATTTATAAGCGCAGGCCTAAATTTACAGCATGCCTTTGGTAAGCACCGGAGTGAGAAGAGGTTTTAAATTATTTACCGCCCTAGCGGCAATTCAAGGAAATACGGTATCTAAAATAAAACAATTTTCTAAACTGGACTTTCAATCGAAGCAGGAAATAATACTTAAAGGAAGATCTCCATCGAGACAGAGAGACTTTTAAAACTGAAGAAAGATAAGGAAGACTTCTATAAACAAGTTATCGATGTTTTTCATTTATAAGTAAAGGTAAGACCATAATAATGTTTTTTTTTTATTAGATGTGCTTTTTTGTGTGCTACAGTTTGTATGTGTAAAGTTACAGTTAAGTTAAAGTACCAATGATTGTCACACACACTAGGTGTGGTGAAATGTGTCCTCTGCATTTGACCCATCCCCTTGCTCACCCCCTGGGAGGTGAGGGGAGCAGTGGGCAGCAGTGGCGCCGTGCCCGGGAATCATTTTTGGTAATTTAACCCCCAATTCCAACCCTTGATGCTGAGTGCCAAGCAGGGAAGAATGCTGGTATGAGCTTTTAAACATAACCCGTTAACTGCTGCCAATCAAATGGTGAAAAAGATACTCTTTAGGGTTCATATGTTTGTAAATCTGACTGTGATGAAGTCAGTGCCTCGCCAGCCATGAACCTCACCGCACGTCACTGGTTGCTACAGAGCTCCAAACTTCAGGTGACCTTCCAATTAGCCCACGTACAGTACGCAGAGAGCTTTATGGAATGGGTTTCCATGGCCAGGCAGCTGCATCTAAGCCATACATCACCAAGTCCAATGCAAGGCATCGGATGCAGTGGTGTAAAGCACGTCGCCACTGGACTCTAGAGCAGTGGAGACGCGTTCTCTGGAGTGATGAATCACACTTTTCCATCTGGCAATTTGATGGACCAGTCTGGGTTTGGAGGTTGCCAGGATAAGGGTACATTTCGGACTGCATTGTGCCGAGTGTGAAATTCGGTGGAGGAGGAATTATGGTGTGGGGTTGTTTTTCAGGAGTTGGGCTTGGCCCCTTAGTTCCAGTGAAATAAACTTCAGGATACCAAAACATTTTGGACAATTCCATACTCCCAACCATGTGGGAACAGTTTGGAGTGGAACCCTTCCTCTTCCAACATGGCTGTGTACAAACTTGACTGGCCTGCACAGAGTCCTGACCTGAACCCGATAAAACATCTTCGGAATGAATTAGAACGGAGACTGAGAGCCAGGCCTTCTCGACCAACATCAGTGTGTGACCTCATCAATGCGCTTTTGAAAGAATGGTGGAAAATTCCTATAAACACACTCCGCAACCTTGTGGACAGCCTTCCCAGAAGAGTTGAAGCTGTAATAGTTGCAAAAGGTGTACCGACATCATATTGAACCCTATGGGTTAGGAATGGGATGGCACTTCAAGTTCATATGTGAGTCAAGGCAGGTGGCCAGATACTTTTTGCAATATAGTGTATAACGAATGTGACCACCAACCTGTTTGACAACTAACTCCGGTCTCCCCTACTTTATTTCGGCCCATGTGGTCACCCCTGCAGGTCTGCCTCTCAGGGGAGTAATAAAGAGCTTAAACCAGTACCAGCCCTCTCCAATGGGTGGGTTACCTAAAGAGGCCATGCTTGACTGCAAAGGTGGGGATCAGTGAGGCTGTTCTGTGCCTTGGCTTCTCTCTGGCTTAGGAGGGCTTAGGCGTGGATGTCATTTGCTCTTTCTTCCTGGTCAGAGTGGCCGGATGATAATTGTGGCGCGTGGTGACTTCAACTTCCGTCGCCCCGGGGGAAAAAGTTTGGCGAAATTGAAATCTGAGTAGCGTGTCTGAGAATCGGGGACGACTTCCGCTCCATCAAGCATTTAAAAGACACATCACGGAGAAGAATTATGACTTTTGACGCATTTCATCATCCGCTATCTACTGCCTGTGTTGAACCTGGATCCTTTCCCTCTTATTTTATTCCATTTCACTGTTCAGTGGAGGAAGCCACCCTTTCTGCAACAGGGTCAATCCAAAATTCAACTTGAGAATTTTCAATGAGGTCTTATTCAATGTCAAATAATTGGCACTGGTATTTATTCTAATTAAACTTGTAGACAACAGAGAGGAATATTTGTGTATTTCTGAACGAAGAACTCCAGCCAAGAGATAATGGTTTAGAAATACGAGAGACAAAAGGCCGTTTATGAAAGGCCTCGGTTTTTAACATCCGCTTTGGGTTTTGGAATCAAACGCTTTCACTGGCATCGCCACGCGCTGATATGATTTACCGGCATATTCTCTCCCGGGGGACCTTTTCTAATGAACAGAGATGTATGCTCAGCTGCCCCGTACATGTAACCTCTGTGTGCTCTGCGGGCCGCTGTGCTGTAATATGATAAGTGTCTTGTCGATAGCTTGTATGATATGCTAATCATACTAAAACACCGCGCCTCAGGCGGTCCCCTTGTTTATTTATGAAGGCTTGACCTGAGGGAGAGGAATAATCGGCTTTTCTCTGAACTCTCTAACCCTGGGAGCCAAGGGAACTGCCAATCACACACATCTGAGTCCTATAATTCCCCCACCTCCTTTTCCCGCTTTCCCTTGCTTCCCCCCCCGAATGAAATGGCAGATTTATGCAAACAACGCCACGCGTGCATTTTTTTCCCCTGCTTGGTGCATGTCAAGTGCTTGAATCATTGCAGTAAGTATAAATTGGGACCGACATAAACAAGAGATCAATAGCCTGTCGAGTTAGTTGTGTCACAATTCGGCAAATATAGCACGATGACGTCATATTCACATGCAAAGCAATTCCATCACAATGTCGAACTATGTCAGGGGTGCCCAATGTAGGTTTGTACGGTATACCGGTATTAGTATAGTACCGCGATACTAATGAATCATATTCGGTACTATGAAAAGTACCGGTTTCACTACACACCGTAGCTCACCGGCGTCATAATGTAAACAAACGCCATTGGTGGATCTACACAATTAACATTCACTGTAATGATACCAAGTACAGGAGTGTATCTAGTCGATACTACTATGATTACGTCTATATTTTTTGGCATCACAACATCTTCTTTCTTTTTTTTAAAATGTATATTATGTTTATAAACTCAGGAAATACGTCCCTGGACACATGAGGACTTTGAATATGACCAATGTATGATCCTGTAACGACTTGGTATCGGATTGATACCCAAATGTTTGGTATCATCCAGAACTAATGTAAAGTAACCAAACAACAGAAGAATAAGTGATTATTACATTTTAACAGAAGTGTAGATAGAACATGTTAAAAGAGAAAGTAAGCAAATATTAACAGTAAATGAACAAATAGATTAATAATAAATTGTCTACCACTTGTCCTTAATAATTTTGACAAAATAATAGAATGATAAATGACACAATATGTTACTGCATATGTCAGCAGACTAATTAGGAGCCTTTGTTTGCTTACCTACTAATAAAAGACAAGTTGTCTTGTATGTTCAATATTTCATTTAAGGAAAAACGTGCAATAAGAAACATATGTTTAATGTACCCTAAGATTTTTTTGTTAAAATAAAGCTAATAATAACATTTTTTGTGGTCCCCTTTATTTAGAAAAATACCGAAAAGTATCAAAATAATTATGGTACCGGTACTGGTGCCAAAATATTGGTATCGGGACAACACTAGTCCAAAGTGCAGCCCATGGGCCATTTGCGGCTTGCAGGTAATTTTTTAACGGCCTACCAGACATTCTAGAAATACCGTTACTGGAGAAAAAAACATGGAATAAAAGAGCAAACAGGTATAATATAACAATAAAGATATAAATGTTGATGCTAATAACACAAAGTTGACATGTGGGACGTTTTTTTTCCTTAAAAAAAAATCTATGAATAGCCCCCGCATCCTTTATTTTTTCAGTGTGCGGCCCTCAGTGGAAACTTTTGGACTATGTGATTAATTTGAAATCTAAAGCCAAACTTATTTTGTTTTTGTTACATAATTAATGAGAATATTGACATGTGTGTTCACTTGATGCATTGCTATAAAATACACTTTATATTCTCCAGTTTTTAGTGTAACAATCTCAACATTTACTTCGTCACAACTTAAAAATATGTCTATAAATTTAAAAAAATATACAACAAAAAGTAGCAAGAAACACGTCAATAATGAATAAAGCAAAACATGTTTTGGACCAAAAATCACTTCATATTCTCTACTGCTCGCTAGTGTTACCATATCTGAGTTATTGTGTAGAGATATGGGGAAATAACTACAAATGTGCACTTCATTCAATAACTGTGTTACAAAAAAGATACATTAGAATAACACATAATGTTGTATATAGAGAACATACAACACCTTTATCTATTAAATCACAAATATTGAAATTCAACAATTTGGTGCATTTGCAAACAGCTAAAATTATCTAAACTATTAAGCAAACTATAACCTGCTACCCAAGAATGTACAACAATTCTTCTCATCAAGAGGAGAGATATAACCTTAGAGGAAAATATAATTTAAAACATTCGTATTCTCGTTCAACACTTAAAACATTTAGTATATCAGTATGTGGAATTAAATTATGGAATGGATTAACCACAGAAATGAAACAAAGCCCCAACATGATTCCATTTAAGAGACTGTTCAAACTACAAGTGTTCACAAAGTACACAGAACAAGAATTATGATGAACATCTTGAACCCTTTTTTTTTCTTTTTTTTTATTGAGACAAATTATTATTTATGTATTTAATATGTATTTGCTTACTATGGTATATTATTTATTTATCATGTATTTGTTCACTGTTCCGTTACAGATTGGATACAAGTGCTATGGTATGAAAAGGGGTAGGATTAAATACACTCTTCCTACTCCTTTTCGGACATGTTGTAATGAAACAACTGGAAATGTGTGATGCATTACATTGTATCGTATGCATGTTTGAAATAAACTGAAACTGAATAAATAAAAACAATTGCATTAATAAGCATGCAGTAGAGTGGCTTATTACAAGGCCTCCATGCTTGTATTATGAACGCGTTAATGCGGATTTATCCATCATAATCATTCATCTGGTTTCAAATTTGAATACAATGAACCCATCTGCATCTGTAGAATCAATCAAAATTCCTAAAACGTCTCTGGCAACATATGACTAGGAGTTTGTCCCAGTAGTGTTACTGTCAAATTAGTTGCTGATCCACTAGTGACAAGCTGCACAATCAAACAAGTCAATATGGAAAACGCTAAACAGCACGTTGGGTCTCTTGATGGGACGTTACCGTACAAAAAGACCATAGGGCAATAGTTGACCGACATAAAATATTATGCACACTTTGCAGGAAGGCGTTTTCTTTAATCCAAGGCACTTCAATCTTGGAAGACCAAAATAACACAAAAGGAGTAGCAGGTCCACATTTATGTGGATATTTGTTGATAACAATAACATGATGTTAAAGTTGTAATGGACATGTGACGTGCATAAACAGTATATTCCCTTCTTTTTGGACTCTCTTTGCCCATGCAAAATTAATCACATTAAAATAGATTAAATCAGAATCATAATTAATACTCCAACTATATGATTAACATGATTGAAATGTGTAATTGTTTGACAATATAGTATACTGCATATTAGGGCCATCAAATGGAACGCTTTAACTCATTAGATTAATCACAAGCAAATATTGCATTAATTATGTACAATTACAGATTAATCGCTAAATTTATTTTTTCCGCAAATGCGCCTTTAACTTAATGGTTACATAAAAGGCGGCACTTAGTACAAAGGTGAGTCAGGAGACTGACAGGTATGCTGAATCAAACTGTAATAACTAAAGTTCCTTGGGTGAATAATGTAAACTCACTACACCGGTATGTTTTATTGCTTTCATGGCGAGTTTACTGACAGATGTAAGTAAGAATTTTACACTACTTTGCATTAGAAATGGCAACAGCGGAGGATGAATGTCCCATAACAAGGACATAGAGAAAAAGAAGAAGCTTATCGACCACGGCGTCGCCACGGACTACAAAGGCGGACACGCGCAATTTTTCAGGATTTATGCAGATCCCAAATACAGATCAGCAGGTACCAGAAGGTAAGAACAGTTTCTTTTGCATAATATTGCGAAACAAAACG
This sequence comes from Nerophis lumbriciformis, assembly GCF_033978685.3. NCBI lineage: Eukaryota > Metazoa > Chordata > Actinopteri > Syngnathiformes > Syngnathidae > Nerophis > Nerophis lumbriciformis. The sequence goes on from NC_084551.2 coordinate 17,175,141, forward strand.
CCAGATAATATGTCTTACCTTATACACACATCATAATAATACTTGTATGTTGAAGCACATCAAGCGGTGTGGCTTCATAGTTTACCAAAGTCGTACTAAAACATTTTGATAGATTTTTGAGTGTCGTGTGTAATGTTCTATATTTTCAATGGAACATATAAAATGTTGGTGTTGTTTACTTGAGTCATATTGCCATCATAGTGCAGCCTACATGTATCTCTTATGTTTGACTGCCATCTACTGGTCACACTTATCATTATACTATATACCAAATAAAATTGCTTCGAGGTCGGTAAGCCAAACCAGACTTAATCCGTACATTAGGCGCACCGGGTTATAAAGCACACTGTCGAGTTTTGAGGAAACAAAATGATTTTACGTGCCCCTTATAGTCTGGAAAATATGGTAATTATATATACAGTATATAAAGTGTAACCGGTGGTCTTTTCCTCTGCGTTGTGTGTATCTTTTAAACACGACCGACACCAGGGGTTGCTGCTCAGCTGCACTTTACTGACTGACAATACAACGAATACAAACGTTGTCAATTTTCTGCCAATCGTCAAGCCGTTATCGTGGACAAAAGGGAAGTCGGAAGGCGTGTCCAACGCATATAACGGCAGGTGTCACAGTGATTATTGCAGTAGGAGGGACAACGAGACAATGTTTCCACATTGACAAAACATTAAACGACCTTCAGGTATTTACATGTAACTTACACATTTTGTGTAATTATAACAATAATAAAACATTATATATATACATAATTGACCCTGATACATATATATATATATACATACATACATACATACATACATACATATATATATATATATATATATATATATATAAATGTATATATATATATACATACATACATACATACATACATACATACATACATATATATATATATATATAAATGTATATATATATATATATATATACTGTATATATAAATATATATATATATATATATATATATATATATATATATATATATATATATATATATATATATATATATATATATATATGTATATATACACATTTATACAGTATATTATATATATGTAAATATACTGTGTATATATTCATATACATATATGGGTTATGAACCCCGCCTTCCGCCCGATTGTAGCTGAGATAGGCTCCAGCGCCCCCCGCGACCCCGAAGGGAGTAAGCGGTAGAAAATGGATGGATGGATGGACATATATGCACACACACATATATGTATATATATATACACACACACACACACACACACATTCATATACACACTTACATACATACATTCATACATACATATATATGCAAGTACTATATGTATTTATATATATATATAAATATATATATATATTTTAGTTCTGATTTCTAAAGTTTTGATAAATATTATTTAAACATGTGTAAGTGTGAGTCGGTGTGTGACACATGAAGTCTAAGCTCAAGCTTTGCATCTGTGAGCGCAGAAACAAAGGTTTGTTTGTGTGCCTCAATCACTCTTGCTCATGAAAGCAGACACTTACTTGAAAAAGTCTTTCTCTTTTTTTTTTTTCTTCAGGGAAACACTTTAAACCAACATCCTGGGTATAAATTTGCAAAACGCAATACAGGCCTGATTGTGTGTGGAGTGGATGAGGGGTGCATACGAATAGACCCCGTGCCCCCTTCCTCTCTCCTCCTCTTCTGTTACATAGTACGGCGCCTTCTCCCGCCTCCTACTGTTCTTTAATGCAGCCAAGTAAGTAATGTACAAAACGGCTCTCTGCAACTTCATTGTTTTCCTCATTGAACTCTGATCTGGCATTGTCTTCACACACACAGGAAAACAATATACCCATTCCTGCAAAAACACTTTTGCATTTATAAACCATGCTGTCGGTTAGAAAATGTATGCACATGACAAAGTTCCCTTTTTGCTGTCTTAATCTTCCAATGTTGTCATTTCCAAAAGGCATGCATCGCTCGTGCACTGCAGTCTGCAGCGTCAGACTGTGTCAGGGAGAATGTGAATGGCTGGGAACAAGTAAAGTCTTGGCACTGACACCAGGTCAGCTTGAAGCCCTCAGCACCAGGTGTTCCCTGCATTCAGATGATTCTCGTATTCATAGACTGCCTCCACTGAAGTATTAAAACCCCAAAATTTGCAAGTGAATGCTGATATAATCCTGGAAATATATGTCTCCATTAAAAAAGTAGCCCATTTAAAGGAACAAGGTGGTCTTTGTGTGAGCCTTTATGTATATTTATCAAGGCGTTAAAAAGGAACCAGCAGAGGCGCGTTAAGGGGTTCGGGGGTAGAAGGGCAGACTTTCCAACTGTTTACATGTTAATTTCAAACTTAACAGCCCTTGTCCTGGAACTATTTATACACCAAATGCAAATGGATTTTTTTTCTTCTCCTTTTGTTGTTGCGTTTTCTGGACACTTGACTGTTGAGGAAAAATGCTAATGTACAAGGGCGGAAAGTTTTGGAAACTCTTGGGTGAACATATTGTGTTCTTCTCATGCAGTCAGTAAGTAGTAATGTGCGATACCACTGATTTTCTTTCCGAGCCGATACCGAGTAAAATTCAGGTTTGTATCGGCTAGTATTTTTGGTACCGGTACCAAAATTATTTCGATGCTTTTCGGTACTTTTCGATACTTTTCTAAATAAAGGTGACCACAAAAAATGGCATTATTGGCTTAATTTTAACAAAAAATCTTACGGTACATTAAACATATGTTTCTTACTGCAATTTAGTCCTTAAATAAAATAGTGAACATACGAGACAACTTGTATTTTATTAGTAAGTAAGCAAACAAAGACTCCTAATTTAGTCTGCTGACATATGAAGTAACATATTGTGTCATTTATTATTCTATTTTTTTGTCAAAATTATAAAAGACAAGTGGTAGAAAATGAATTATTAACCTACTTGTTCATTTATTGTTTATATCTGCTTACTTTCTCTTTTAACATGTTCTATCTACACTTCTGTTAAAATGTAATAATCATATATTCTTCTGTTTTTTGGATGCTTTACATTAGTTTTGGATGGTACCACAAACTTGGGTATCAATCCGATACCAAGTCGTTACAGGATCATACATTGGTCAAATTCAAAGCCCTCATGTGTCCAGGGACATATTTCCTGAGTTTATAAACATAATATACATTTAAAAAAAACAGAAGATGTGATACCAAAAAATATAACATAGTAGTATCGACTAGATACACTCTTGTACTTTGTATCATTACAGTGGATGTCAGAAGTAGATCCATTTTCAGAGGCGGTATAGTACCGAATATGATTAATTAGTATCGCGGTACTAAACTAATACCGGTATACCGTACAACCCTAGTATCGGCGATACCGATCATACTTTGTGCAAAAATATACCTGTCTGCTAAACTTTAAAAAGTTGTGTATTTTCTAAAATAACATATCTTGAGCATAACGAATACATTACATAGTTATTTATTTGTTTCTAACTCTGAAGTGTGTTGAGGTAGGGGCGTGAATAGCAATCTAGCCAAGCTAATAACAGAAAAAACAGAGGACAACATCCAACAAAGTACACAAATACAAAAAATTGTGTTTCAAACCATAAATAAAGAAAATAAGTAAAAAAATAAAAACATTATAACATAATATTAAAAGCCGCTTTTAAAAGGGGCACACAAAACAACAACAGTAAAAATGGAAGAAAAAAGAGCAGAAAATCAGAATGCAATGAGAAAAAGCTAAAATCTTTAAATCAATAATGAGTAATAATTTACTTAGTCACCTATAACTCAAATATTTGTCTTTAAATATAATATATATAATGTCTGTTTATTGTCATTTTTTTTTAATATCAAAGTTTCCTCCAATTATGGACTTTTCAGTATGCTGCTAGACACTCCTAATGTAAAATATTCGAAGCTTTCATAATAAAAATGAAATATACATAAAATATAAACACAATTTAGTTAGTTCATTAAACAATAAAATAATACTAACATATGAAATATTTAATTATAAAAATGTAAACAACCATAATAAACAAATGTGTAACTGAACTTCTTTTTTTGTGCAGAAATAATTTTTGACACACTAAGTTATGCATTTTAAAAAAATATATTATTATTTTATCATGACTATTTTCATTCTATTCTTACAGGGAAAATAACAAGAGTAAAAATGTAAGAAAAAAAGAGTAAATAAATCGGTATGTAATGAGGAAAAAGCTGAAATGTTCTACTTTATAATTGTTAATTATACACTTATTATACACTTAGTCACCTATAATACAAGTATGTCTTTAAATATATATATAATATGTTTTTAGCATGTTTTTAAACCAAAACCAAATTATCAATAAGGCCCCCACATCCTTTGACTTTTCAGAATGCGGCCCTTGGTGGAAAAAAAGTGTGGACCCCCCTGAACTAAAAAAAGTATCAAAAGTATTGATATTTTAATTTGTGAATTGATATTAGAGTATCTGGTATCGGTGGTATCAATATTTTGGTATAGAACCACATATCACTAGTCGGCACCACTGAATAGAATACAACCGTTATAATGTCAATTGACCATTTCCCATCTCCCTATGGAGAGTTTGGGTAACATATAAATAATTATTGTTCAAGCAGACCACAGTCCAGAAGTCAAATCACATTTTTAGTGAGTGGAAAAAATATTCCTGATATGCACCTGCCAATAAATATAAAATACAAATATATCCATGGTATATGAATTTTATTTTGACCACATTGAACATTTTAGGCTTTTGATCGTCAAGCTCTAGACCAGTTCCAATTTTAGTGGCGAAAGGAAAAAGTAGTTTTGTCTTCAGTACATGCAAACATTTGGATCCAATATTATTCATTATTCATATTCTTACTCCTAAAACTAAACAAAGAATATGTTATATTTGACTTTGGAGCTCTGACATTTTGGGTCTACAGCAAGAGAACTTTAACGGGGTGAGGGGAGGGGAAGGGGGTCTGTGATCCCTAAGAGGTACTTTTTTGTGATATGTTCTTTTAAATAAAAATCATGGAAATAGTTATACTGTAATAATAATACTACTAATAATAACAATAACCAAAATTATTATAATAGTAATGAAAATAAATACATATTGCATGTTTAAATTAAAAACATTAATACATAGACCTGTGTATTAGTTGAATATCTACCATTAAGACCAGTTTAAAACAAAAATTAATATAAGATATATAAGTAGGAGCTATGCACTCTGTCTCTGCATCATTTTGGGGGTCCTCGTCCTAGAAAATGTTGAAGAGCCCTAACTTGTATAGGCACATATTATAAGCATATTAAACAAGTCATTCACATCGACGTCCCACTGGGGTGAGTTTTTCCTTGCCCTTATGTGGGCTCTGTACCGAGGATGTCGTTGTGGCTTGTGCAGCCCTTTGAGACACTTGTGATTTAGGGCTATATAAATAAACATTGATTGATTGATTGATTGAACACAATAGAAACAAACTTCACATTACAGTGCTGCATACTGACATAAATAATACTGCATGTACAGGGAACAGATTTTAATCCAAAATAGTACATTTTGTGTTTTTCAGATTGCATTCCTGTCATTGTCCAGTAGGACAATTCTGTTTAATCAAAGGTAATTTAACGCCTTCTTAGTTGTTGACAACTTTGTGGATTTGATTTGGAATAATTCAATATGTGAGAATCCATAGAAATGATGTTTATCTCAAACTGCGAGGTATTATGTCCAGTTAGGATATTTTAGTTAAATATGACTTTTTCATGTTGTTGTACACTTTGCAAAAAACGTATGTGACTTCAATGTATGTCTAATGCGAACGGAATGCGTCCATAAAGTGACGTGGATGTGCACAAATCATGAGGTCATAACTCCATGTGTTTACATAAGTTAACATGACCCCGATTTTTGTTGGCGTCAGTCCTGGAATTTTAGATATGGTCGTTTGTGGGGGCTCTTGTTGCAACGTCCTTACTGATGACCATGTGGGTGAGGAGGCAGAGCGGTGACACATTTGGTCTTCCTATTTTTAATCACTTCTAAAATATAATGTTTTCAATTCTGTCTGTTTTCTGCACAGCAGTCTACCATTGTTTTGTCTATCATGTCTACCTACTATGTATGTCTGCTCTTGAACGGGTCTGTGCTGAAAATGTAATTTCTTGTACTTTTTAAATGCAATGACAAAAAAGTGCTATCCTCTCCTATGGTATCTTAACGAAATTTTTTTTCAATGGCACTTTTTTATAGCGCCATTAACATGCATCCTGTGAGACCCTCAGTCCATACACTAGCGGTGGAAAATCAGCTACGTTCCAGCTGATGTTTAGTCACAGGAACGAATATAGAGCAGAGATGGACAAAGAAAAAAGTATACTGAATGGCAAGTTTAGCTTCAAAGCCCAGGCAGATCACTCTCTCCACAGGACAAAAGTTATTTACATCCACTGTCACTGTGAGTTCTGACTGTGGCAGCTCGCAGCAGCAGTGTTCCCAAGTCCGCATATTAAAAAAAACAAAAAAACATGCAAACTTTGCAAGCGACTTTAGAAACAAGGTCTGTGAGTCTCGGGTGGCGTTTTAATTTTAAATTTTTTTTGTGAACGTGTGGTTGCTTATTTGGGCTTGCTTTTTTTGGAACGTGTTCTTGCTTATTTGGGCTTGCTTTTCTGTTACCACTATATTATTTTCTAACCAGAGTGGGAGTTAGTGACAGAATTAGTGGTAAAAGTTAAAAATACGGTATCGTTATGTCCGTATATATATATATATATATATATATATATATATATATATATATAAATATATATATATATATATATATATATATATATATATATATATATATATATATATATATATATATATATATATATATATATATAGTCAAGGTTTCTGTGGTTTATCCGTTATACAGTGCTCAATACCGGGGCAGAGCGGAATATACGTTAGGTCAGGAAAAAACACAAGAGGCTATATCATCCCATCAAGCCTGTTTCGCAGGTTTCCCTGATTTCGCAGGATTTTATGTTTAGGGAAAGCTGTGAAACAGGCTTGTAGGGATGATATAGCCTCTTGTGTTTTTTCCAGTCTATATATATATATATACCCTATTTTTCGGAGTATAAGTCGCACCTGCCGAAAATGCATAATAAAGAAGGAAAAAAACATATATAAATCGCACTGGAGCCCGGTCAAACTATGAAAAAAACTGTGACTTAAAATACGGTATATATATATATATATATATATATATATATATATATATATATATATATATATATATATATATATATATATATATATATATATATATTTATATATATATATATATATATATATATTTATATGTATATATAGACATACAATATATTCCATAATTAGAGAAAGAGAGAGCACTAAAGGACTGGATAAGATGGAAAATGTATTGCGTTTGTGTGTGTGTTTGTGTGTGTGTGTGTGTGTGTGTGTGTGTGTGTGTGTGTGTGTGTGTGTGTGTGTGTGTGTGTGTGTGTTTGTGTGTGTGCCAGTGTCCATTTTTTGTGTTGTTAGATTGTTTATATGTATATAAATCAAAATAATTGTCCATTCCCATGTTGGGTGAACATTTTACACACGTAATGAAGAAAAAACTTACATTTGTGATGAATTTTAAGTTAACTATGTGATTAATCATGATTACATATTTTAATTCTTGACAGCTTTAATAGAAATGTTGTTGTTTGTTGACCACTGTGGAACATGGAACTGTGTGACGACAGTATGACACTCAAGAGACTCAAATGGGATTTTGTCTGTTTAGATTTTGCTAGTATTCTTCCTGATTGATGGAAACAAACAAATGACTTTACCTTCAAATGATCCTAACTCAAGGGCTTGTTACCTCCATGTCAGTGTAGGATAAAACATATTTTCAGTAAGAGTGCATACACTTTTGGCCTTCTTTCACTTAAAGGAAAAGACAAGGTCTCTTGAAGTGAATAGGACACCAGTTAATCATGTGTTTATTGTCATATGTTTAATTGTATAAAGTGCAATACTCTCATGTTAAAGAATTTTGTCAGCAGGGTAAAAGCACTCCAGTTGAAGTGAAACATTGTCAAAGTGTATATTAATTCGAGAGCCCTTCATTCAAAAGACAATTGTTTGGAAAGTAGAGCTCCCAAAGTACTTTAAACTGAGTAATTTCAATAAAAGCAAAAAACAAATATAAAACTTCTTCTAACTGTGCACATTTTACGGATGCTTACTTTATAATCTCTATACACAGAAGCATGAATATGCATTACAAGTCATCACTGCTAATTATGATGCACCAATCACTGCTCCAAACAAAGAACATTTCCAAATGCTCTCTTTTACAAAAGAGTGAAAGTAGAGCTGTATTATGCTCACTGCAAGACTGGGGCAGAGGTCAATGCCCATAGACGGGTTGCGCTCTTCGAGCATGATCACCTGAATTATGCACGTTCCATTTTGTTCAAATATCATAAATTGTCACATGAACATCCCACCCCCTTTCCGAAATGGGCTAAAATGATTATTTATGTGGCCGTGGAGGGACAATTAGTCATATTCGCATGCTGAAATTAATTGGCAGACATGCGGGGGATGAAGAGGGAGAACAAAGACAGCTTTGTCTCACTTCTTTTCCATCTGACAAGGATAATTAAATATATTAAATAGAAATTTCCCTCTGGGGGTCCTGTTGACAACACTATTTTGTGTCTTGTTCTTCTATGCTTTTTTTCCCCCTTTTGTGTTTCTATTTATGCTAATTCCTACTTGTGTTTTGTTGTTGTTTTTTCCCCAGACAGCTAAAAGCAATCTTCTTACTTTTTGATGGTATCCATTCCATGTAATCACTTTTAACAGTTGTGCACGTACACTGCGATCAACTGTTTTCCAATAAAAATCAGCTGAATCAGTAAAATTCAACTATAGTAATTTTACACGATAATCTGTCTGCATTGTATTGTTATTATATTTTGAAATATGTTATGTTACAGTCTTATTCCAAAATAGAATACATTCATTTTTGTCCTCAAAATATTACCCCACAATGAATTGAATTGATTAAAACTTTTTATTAGTAGATTGCACAGTACTGTACATATTCCGTACAATTGACCACTAAATGGTAACACCCGAATAAGTTTTTCAACTTGTTTAAGTCGGGGTCCACGTTAATCAATTCATGGTAACAATGTGAAACGTTTTGTACATTTGCTAAGTTATTTATAAAAAAAACAACTAAGTAATCACAGCATTTGCTCAATATTTTGTTGAGGCACTTTTTGGCAGCAATTACAGCCTCACGTATTTTTAAATAAAATGTCAACAGCTTGGCACACCTATCTAAGGGCAGTTTTGCCCATTCCTCTTTGCAGCACCTCTCAAGCTTCATTAGGTTGGAGGGGAAGTGTTGGTTTCCATCCAGGATGTCTCTGTACATTGTTGAATTCATCTTTCCCTCTATCTTAATTAGTCTCCCAGTTCTTTCTACTGAAAAACATCCCCACAGCATGATACTGCCACCACCATGCTTTACTATAAGGATGGTGGTCTGAGAATCTTTTAGGCGCATTTTGGCAAACGTTTCACTAAGAAAGGGCTTCCGTGATGGTTGTCCTTCTGGAAAGTTCTCCTTTCTCCACAGAGGAATGCTGTAGCTCTGACAGAGTGACCATCAGGTTCTTGGTCACCTCCCTGACTAGACTAAGATGAATGCAGAAATGTACAGACACATCCTGGATGAAAACCAACACTTTCTGAACCAGCCTCATAGAGCTTGAGAGGTGCTGCAAAGAGGAATGGGCAAAACTGCCCAAAGATAGGTGTGCAAACTTGTAGCATTGTATTAAAAAAGACTTGAGGCTGTTTTTGCTGCCAAATGTGCACACAGTGGAACAGGGGTTAGTGCGTGTGCCTCACAATACGAAGGTCCTGGGTTCGATCCTGGGCTCGGGATCTTTCTGTGTGGGGTTTGCATGTTCTCTCCGTGACTGTGTGGGTTCCCTCCGGGTTCACTGGCTTCCTCCCACCTCCAAAGACATGCACCTGGGGATAGGTTGATTGGCAACACTAAATGGTCCCTAGTGTGTGAGTGTGAATGTTGTCTGTCTATCTGTGTTGGCCCTGCGATGAGGCGGCGACTTGTCTAAGGTGTACCCTGCCTTCCGCCCGAATGCAGCTGAGATAGACTCCAGTACCCCCCGGTACCCTAAGAGGGACAAGTGGATGGATGGATGCGTGCACAACCAAGTACTGAGCCAAGGCTGTGAACCTTTCACATTGTCATTATGGAGTATTGCATGTGGAATTCTCAGGACAAAAATGCATTTATTTTGTTTTGAAATAAGGCTGTAACATAAAAAAATGTAAGCGCTGTGAATACTTTCCGAATGCATTGTATAATTAAAAAAAAAGCTGCAACGACACCTTAGTTACACAAATCACATCCACAATCAAATTTGTAACAGTCAAAAACAAAGACAACTCAAAGAGATGCCTTGATGAATACCTCAATATGTAAATCACACTTTTGGACTTCAAAAAGTCATTACAAGGATCGGCCAATGTGTTTACAGTGATCCAAATTCCTCTATACAACAGGAGCCCTCGAGTGTTTCTGTGAGTTTGCTGCACAAATACTTCTCTCCCAAGTTTTGAACTGAACTCGGGTGCCGGTATGGTGTCATTCCCAGGCCGGATTGGGCCCCCGGGCCACCAGTTAAATAGTTCTGTAGTAGCCGTCACTTTAAATGCCAACTAGTATCATGCCCACTGCAGAATCTGCACGCTCATATCAAACACTTGATATATAATTGTTTTTCATGTAAGCCTCACCATGAAATGAAATGAAAGTGTACTTTCATTTCTTTGGTCCCTTTAGTGTCATGTGAATCACCCCCTAGTATCACAGAGGAGCATCTGATTAAAGAACATTGTGGTTTCAGTGGAATTATGGGTTAAGTCACCTTTCACCACAAAAATAGACCATGGCCTCTCCTTGTGTTCTTACATGAGAAACCACCACTGTCATGTTTCTCACAACTGACAACATGCAAAACGGCACATATCCGAGCAATACTGCTAAAAAAAGTAATTTCCGTGGGTGTCAAAGTTATTCCTGCTTCGTAGCGGTAAATACTTAGTTCACTTAATCAAATACAAATTATTCACAACTTTTTTTTTCTTTTCTTTTGGTAATATATTTATATTTTGAAAACTTAAATAGGGTCTTCTTATAGGAGTGTGAATACATCAAACTTAATCTTACAATACGATAATCACTGCGTGTTTTTTGCCACTATAATATGAGTCGCAGTAACAATACATTACGAAATATGAGTCACGGAAATTGTGTTAGATGTAAATATAAACGGAATACAATTATTTGCAAATCATTTTCAACCCATATTCAGTTGAATGCACTACAAAGACAAGATATTTGATGTTCAAACTCGTAAATTTAATTTTATTTTTTGCAAATAATAATTAACTTAGAATTTCATGGCTGCAACACGTGCCAAAGTAGTTGGGAAAGGGCATGATAACCACTGTGTTACATGGCCTTTCCTTTTAACAACACTCAGTAAACGTTTGGGAACTGAGGAGACACATTTTTTAAGCTTCTCAGGTGGAATTATTTCCCATTCTTGCTTGATGTACAGCTTAAGTTGTTCAACAGTCCGGGGGTCTCCGTTGTGGTATTTTAGGCTTCATAATGTGCCAAACATTTTCAATGGGAGACAGGTCAGGACTAGAGGTAGGCCAGTCTAGTACCCGCACTCTTTTACTAGGAAGCCACGTTGATGTAACACGTGGCTTGGCATTGTCTTGCTGAAATAAGCAGGGGCGTCCATGGTAACGTTGTTTGGATGGCAACATATGTTGTTCCAAAACCTGTAAGTACCTTTCAGCATTGATGGCGCCTTCACAGATGTGTAAGTTACCCATGTCTTGGGCACTAATACACCTCCATACCATCACAGATGCTGGCTTTTCAACTTTGCGCCTATAACAATCCGGATGGTTATTTTCCTCTTTGGTCCGGAGGACACTACGTCCACAGTTTCCAAAAACAATTTGAAATGGGGACTCGTCAGACCACAGAACACTTTTCCATTTTGTATAAGTCCATCTTAGATGAGCTCAGGCCCAGCGAAGCCGACGGCGTTTCTGGGTGTTGTTGATGAACGGTTTTCGCCTTGCATAGGAGAGTTTTAACTTGCACTTACAGATGTAGCGACCAACTGTAGTTACTGACAGTGGGTTTCTGAAGTGTTCCTGAGCCCATGTGATGATATCCTTTACACACTGATGTCGCTTGTTGATGCAGTACAGCTTGAGGGATCGAAGGTCACGGGCTTAGCTGCTTACGTGCAGTGATTTCTCCAGATTCTCTGAACCCTTTGATGATATTACGGACCGTAGATGGTGAAATCTCTAAATTCCTTGCAATAGCTGGTTGAGAAAGGTTTTTCTTAAACTGTTCAACAATTTGCTCACGCATTGGTTGACAAAGTGGTGACCCTCGCCCCAACCTTGTTTGTGAATGACTGAGCATTTCATGGAATCGACTTTTATACCCAATCATGGCTTCCACCTGTTCTTAATTTGCCTGTTCACCTGTGGGATGTTCCAAATAAGTGTTTGATGAGCATTCCTCAACTTTATTAGTATTTATTGCCACATTTCCCAACTTCTTTGTCACGTGTTGCTGGCATCAAATTCTAAAGTTAATGATTATTTGCAAAAAAAAAAAAGGTTATCAGTTTGAACATCAAATATGTTGTCTTTGTAGCATATTCAACTGAATATGGGTTGAAAATGATTTGCAAATCATTGTATTCCGTTTATATTTACATCTAACACAATTTCCCAACGCATATGGAAACGGGGTTTGTACATGAGTCACGGTAACAATACAATGCGCGACAAATGTGGTAAGGTAACGATACAATTTATGAGTCACTATATCGATACGGTTCGCGATATATGAGTCGCAATAACGATACAATATGCGATATATGAGTCACGTTAGTAATACAATTAGTCACGATAAAAATATGATATGCAAAAAATTTATCACAATGCAATACGCTATATGTGAGTCACAATAATGATACACGATATGGGTCACGATAACGATGATACCGCGATATTGCGATGCTGTAGTAGGGTTGGATAACAAGCGGAAGTTTTACTCTGACATTTCTGACAGTCAAAATATGTCAAGTTAAAAACATTATCTAGTATACTGAAAACTATATGTTATTGTATGGAAGTTGTTTATATTCTGTCACTCTCTGAATCTCCACCCAGTGTGTAGAGGTGCATATAAGGCTTTGTGTCTATATGTGCTGGTTCAGAGTGTATCCTACTAGTTAGATACAATAAGTTGGATATTGGGTAATAGACAATGGAGATGGTAAAAGGCACATGTCACACTAAAATATGTAAACACAAATAATTGTTGCTACATTTACTTTGTACGTAATATCAAGCGCTCGGCATTCATTCTTGAGTGTCTGTCTAATTGCACACTGGTATTTTTGTTAATGGTGCCAGCAGTTGTTTCAGCAGCATCTGGGCCTTTGCAAGCATTGGGTATATTCCTAAACACTGGCAGGTACAGTAATAGCCGGACCCTAGGGAGCCTGATGAAAGGGGCAGGAAATGGTGCCAGAAGCCCCAAAAGGATTTATGCAAATAAAAAAATAGAACAAGAGCACAAAAAGATGTCAGGATGTTGTGTTGCTGTAATAGCTTTTGTGGCGCGATTACATAGGATCCAGCCATGACCACATCTGTATAGAGAGACATCGGTATAATGGTACAACATCCTTTTACAGACTATTTTGTTCAACATATCTTGAATTTATTGTTATATTTTACAAACAATATTCTTTTAATTCATGAAGGACACTGAACATGCAAGGGTTTCATTCGGATGACCGCGTACATGTCACAAAAGGGACCTACAGTGAAGAGAGATAAGGAAGTATTGTCTGAAATTGTTTTTATAAACCCAACCCCTAGCTTTAAACCCTAATTATAAGCCTTAACCCTAACTTTAGAATCTAAGATAACATCCTAATCTTATCCTAAACCCTTACAATGAAACTTAAAGCGCTAACATACAACCCCAAACCTAAAATGTATATAAAAAAACTTGGTTGATAGCTATGTTGACACAGAGTAGTGACTTGCGACACCGACTGACTACCAAGTAAAATTCAGGCTGGTATTGGTGATACCAATCCAACATTTTATGCAACTACACCTAATGTGTTTGGGAAAAAAAAGTAGTGTTTCAAATCGTAGAATAAAGAATACAAGACAGAGTAATTTATACTAGGTGACTAAAATTGAAATTGGCAGTGAATTATTGAATTAAAGGCCTACTGAAATGAATTTTTTTTTTTTATTTAAACGGGGATAGCAGATCTATTCTATGTCATACTTGATCATTTCGCGATATTGCCATATTTTTGCTGAAAGGATTTAGTAGAGAACATCGACGATAAAGTTCGCAACTTTTGGTCGCTGATAAAAAAAAGCCTTGCCTGTACCGGAAGTAGCGTGACGTCACAAGTTGAAAGTCTCCTCACATTTTCCCATTGTTTACACCAGCAGCGAGAGCGATTCGGACCGAGAAAGCGACGATTACCCCATTAATTTGAGCGAGGATGAAGGATTTGTGGATGAAAAACGTGAGAGTGACGGACTAGAGTGCAGTGCAGGACGTATCTTTTTTCGCTCTGACCGTAACTTAGGTACAAGGGCTCATTTTAATTCGAGAATCGATGTTAGAGCACATAGGTCTGGTATCGAAACTTCTGTATCGATCATTGCGCATCACTATATAGAGTAATCAACCTATGGCATATATTGCAAGGAAGTTGTGAAAGAGAGAGTGCAGAACACAATGGATTAGCTGTCCATATTTTCCATTTTCATCAATCTGTTCTGTGAGGATGACAATGACACATATCACAAGCGCTTAGCTCAAATAGTTGCAGGAGGCAGCAGAATCAATGTCTGCATTCTCCAAATGTTATGTTCACTGAGGCTTTTCTTTTTGAAAAAAGCCTGCACTGAAATAGTCTTTAAACCCTGAACCAAGTTTGAAGTCCTAGTGTTAAATCCTAACTTCAAAATCCAATATGAAACTCTATGAAAATGAAAGTAGACAATCAAAACCTAAATTCCCTAATGATATTTAAAAACTAGGTTCCTTGTTCACAGAACAAACCTTTTACCCTCTGCACCATTTAGCCTCTCACAACATATCATATCTCATTAGTATAAAACTAAATGTAAAATTGCATGATTTCATTATTTGGCGGACCGGTACTTTTCAGAAGTGGTATAGTACCGAATAAGATTCATTAGTATCGCGGTACTTTACTAATATTGGTATACCCTACAACCCTAGTTGGCTGTTTGCAAGCCATTTTATATGAACATTGCCTACCCTTTCTAGTCTGCCGCTTTTACTGCTATACCGGGGAGAAGGAAACATTAGCGCCAAAAAAAAATAGTTCAGCAGGTATACTACAATTTTGCAGGTCTACTACAGTTTTGCATTCATATTTTCATGTCCAAAAACATGTTTTAGTGGTTTTTATATGTATTATCAGAATCAGAATCAGCTTTTTTGGCCAAGTAGGTGTGTTGCAACACACACATAATTTGACTTGGTGTACAATTTTCAATTGTACACGCAGTGTTCGTAGATCACACGCAACACGCCCTAATAGTACATGCTATTTTATTGCTTGCACGTGCTATTTAGCGCGTGGCATTAGGATCTTAGTAAATCAGGCCCATGTGTGTGTTCTTCAAATGTGGTCTAATAAAGTTCAGGGCAAATGTGTAGGTTTAACTGTAAATTTGTATATTCTAACACTAACCCAAACTGAAATAGATTTGAATTGTACTTTATTTTGGGAGATTGATGTTTTTGTTGCACTTGTAGCTGTATTTGTGTTTTTTGTGTGTGTCTGCGTTTGAGCTTGTCTTTCAGTCAAAATCATTTTAATTACTCAAATTCTCGTCAACGTTGAAATTGTATTTTTAAATAACCACTGTGAATCAACTCTTTGTGCATGCTTCAAGTCATTAACAAGAGAGAAAGTTCATCGTTACGCTTGTGGGGCACCTCACCAAAACGCTCCAGTGACAGAAAATGAAAAGCGGTAATTCCTCTTGTGAAGTGAAGTCTGACTTGTCAGAGGAAAGCACTTCCTATCCTTTTGTCCGCATCTCAAAGGGAATTAAAGGAGAGAGAGTTAGATATGGTTGTTAATAAGACCACCGAGAGCCAGCCAGATGAATGTCTGACTGGATCAAACCGTAACAGTTGTATGGTAAAAAACAACGGTACATACTAGTGTTGTAACGATACCAATATTTTGGTACCGGTACTAAAATAATTTCGATACTTTTCTGTACTTTTCTTAATAAAGGGAACCACAAGAAAATGGCATTATTGGCTTTATTTTAACAAAAAACCGTAGGGTACATTCTTATTGCAAGTTTGTCCTTAAATAAAATTGTGAACATAAAAGACAACTTGTCTTTTAGTAGTAAGTAAACAAACACAGGCTCCTAATTAGTCTGCTGATGTATGGAGTAACATATTGTGTCATTTTCCATTCTATTATTTTGTCAACATTATAAAGGACAGGTGGTAGAAAATGAATTATTAATCTACTTCTTCATTTACTGTTAATATTAGCTTACTTTCTCTTTCAACATTTAGTGTCTACACTTCTGTTAAAATGTAACAATCACTTATTCTTCTGTTGTTTGGATGCTTTACATTAGTTTTGGATGATACCACAAATGTAGGTATCAATCCAATACCAAATCGCTACAGGATCATACATTGGTCATATTCAAAGTCCTCATGTGTCTAGGGACATATTTCCTGACTTTATAAACATAATACACGTTTTAAAAAAAAACGAAAGAAGATGTTGTGATGCCAAAAAATATCGACGTAATCATAGTAGTATCGACTAGATACGTGCCTGTACTTGATATCATTACAGTGGATGTTACTGTAGGTATAGTTCCACCAATGGCGTTTGTTTACATTTTGATGCCGGTGAGCTACGGTGTGTAGTGAAGCATCTTTAGCTATTCCTCGTCCTGAAGGAATGATACTTGTAAGAAACATACTTTATTTGTCACAATGGAGGCAAGGATTAGTGATTCAGAAGTAGCTAAAACACTGCCGACGGCGGATGGACGTTAGCCGCTAGCCAGCTAGCCATGTCTTAAAGCATCTCGTCCTGAGGGCGTTTCAGTGTTATAACTTCACCTTTATCGTTAGTTTTTAAGCCAAAGTCTGTCCGTCCTCCCTTTTCTGTCTACACACTGTGTCTGCTTGTAAGTACTCCGTGATTGTGTGCCGCCGAACATGCTCGTCTGCTCGTAAACCAGCAATGTCACGACGTGACTTGTGGGACTGGTACGCTTCAGAGACGGTATCGTACCGAAAGTGATTCATTAGTATCGCGGTACTATACTAATACCGGTATACCGTACAACCCTAGTACATACCCTTACCATACCTGGGAATATGATTGAAGTAATTCTCATAGCACGTCATTTTACTTCCATACTCTCCTGTGCTAGTAAAAGAATCGGGAGCAGAGGGTTGGGGCCTGAGGGGTGGCGGGTGGTGCATGGAGATCAATGGGCTAATAAAACAAATCGATGAAATGAAACCACAGAAAAAAAGTGAAGTCATTAATTTGCAGAGACAGGATGATCCCACCAACCACATGCATTGATTAGAAATAAGGTCTTTGGAGAACCTTCAGGGGGGCAGCATATTAGTAGTGGAAGACAATGGATGAGGTGGGCGGGGGAAGGGGCTTTCTGCTGTACCAGTGCGGGAAAATAGGTTAACTGCTGGATCAATTGGATCTCCATAACTCCAGAAGAGCCCGGGTGATGTGTTTGCTCTCCAATGCACTGTCAACACAATATCTGCAGGTGTGACGTTTTCTCTCGGCTTATTTGCAAACGCTCATCGATTCGATCCCCTTGGTCAAGCCGAGTGTACTCAAGCATGATTATGATATTGAATACATCATAGAGTACAAAAAGGTCTGCAAATAAGGTCAGAGGTGAGGGCTAATGTTCCATTTTTATCAATAGCATTATTGTTAATCATGATTTGTAATCAATATTATTGGGCTGAGTTATACACACTAAGGACTGTGAGATTGGAGAGAGCGCGCTTGGATATGTGAACGTCATCCGACATATTATGTGACTCATATCTTTCAATCCAACAGGTCGAGTTTACCAATTTACTCAAAAAAATGAACAGCTTCCCTCCTGATTTTGTTCTTCAAATCAAAGAATCTGCACATCTTTGAAAGGCTCAATGGGTCAGGGTTCGTCCAATCTGCAGACACAGCATAGCTTCTCTGCTGCCATTTGGGTGAACGGAAGAGAAGAAGGGTGATGGTAGATTGACGACTTAAATACTTCATCAATCAATGCTGCAGCCGATGTGTTGTTTGGTGATTGGTGGAGAATTCAGGCAATCCATCTTTCCAACCACCGACTGGCATTGGGGATTCTTCTCATGTAATGCTTTTTTATTTTTTATTTTATTTCCAGGGTTAACCCCAAAGTATGCGTCCGCTCGTGTGCGGAGTGTTTGAGCGATCACTGAGTATGTGTTATGTGGGTTGGGGAGTGGGGGTAGGGAGGGGAGGGACTGCACAGGCAAGTTCACCTGTTATTTGAATTGGTTTGACATGTTTGCTGCAGTACCTATGCTATAGCCGTATGAGAAAAGCAGTCCTTCATTCTGTTATATAACAATACAAGATGTGATTCAACAATACAAATGTGTATCAGCTATTCAATGGCATGTTGACAACTTACCAGAATGAACGCTTCACTTTTTCCACAATGTGTTACGTTACAGCCTATTTCCAAAATGGAATGAGTCAATGTGGTCCTCAAAATTCTACCCACAATACTCTGTAATGACAATGTGAAAGATTTTTAAAATGTTTTTGCAAACATATTAAAATTAAAAAACTAAATAAATCACATGTACATATGTATTCGCAGTCTTTGCTCAATACACCTTTGGCAGCAGTTACAGCCTCAATGCCACAAGCTTGGCACACCTATCTTTGTGCAGTTTCACCCATCCCTCTTTGCAGCGCCTCTGAAGCTCCATCAGATTGGGTGGGAAGCGTTTTGTTTTTATCCAGGATGTCTCTGTACGCTGCTGCATTAATTTTTCCCTCTATCCTGATTCATCTCCCAGTCCTTGCCGCTGAAAAACATCCTCACAGCATGATGCTGCCACCACCATGCTTCACTGTAGGGATGGTATTGGCCTGGTGATGAGCGGTGCCTGGTTTCCTCCAAACATGACGCCTGGCATTCACACCAAAAAGTTTAATCTTTGTCTCATCAGACTAGATAATTTTGTTTCTCATGGTCTGAGAGTCTTTCAGGTGCATTTTGGCAAACTTTTCACTAAGAAATGGCTTCTGTCTGGCTAGTCTACCAAACAGGCCTGATTGGTAGATTGCTGCAGAGATGGTTGTCCTTCTGGAAGGTTCTCCTTTCTCCACAGAATGGTGTAGCTCTGGTGGAGTGACCATCGGTTCTTGGGCACCTCCCTGACTAGACTAAGATGAATGCAGCAATGTACAGAGACATCCTGAGTGAAAATTAAAATTTCCCATCCAACCTGATGGAGTTTGAGAGATGCTGCAAAGACGAATGAGCAAAACTGCCCAAAGATGGGTGTGCCAAGCTTGTGGCATCGTATTCAAAAAGACTTAAAGCTGTAATTGCTACTAAATGTGCATCAACAAAGTAATGAGCAAAGGCTGTACATACTAATGTGATTTTTTTGTTTTTTAGTTTGAATAAATTTGAACAAAAAAAACAACCCATATACAAGGTCATTATGGAGCATTGTGTATAGACGTTTAAGGACAACATTTTTTAAATTAAGGCTGTCACATAAAAAAATATGGAAAAAGTGAAGCGCTTTGAATAGTTTCCGGATGCACTGTAGATTCCATATGCATGCAATACAAATAAACAGTTCACTCAATGATTCTAATTCGTACAATACATACACAATTTAAACTGTTTCAGTGTAAAACTGTAAATGTGGATTATCAATGTACTGCAAGTGTTTGTGCAGGTTTATTTTGTGTATCCCTGCTGTCCAAAAACATACATGCTTAATCACAGACTCAAACTTGCGCATACGTGTGCATGTGAGCGTGAATGGTTGTGTGTATGTGCTTAGGGCCCCAATTCGGGGCCCTAAGCAGAATTTCATTTAAAGCCCCTCCCCCCTCATTACACTTTTTTTTTTTGTTGCCCTTTTTAATTGATGTGAAACAATGTTTAAACATTTTAAATCAAACTTGAATTTAATGTGATGCATGTTTTGTACTAAAACGACTTCATGGGAAATAAATAGTTTGATTATTGAAATATTTTGGTGCAAAATATTAAAACAAAAAAATATAAGCCTTCCTAAATTATTTCCAACTTGAGAATTGAACCATCCCCTCATAATACAAGCACTAACACTTTGTGCCTCGAGGGCCTGAGACATCTGCAATTTATTTCCCTATCAGTGACAGAGCAGGAAGCGGCTAGGGATATTTTTGCTGTAAAACTTCATATAAAGTGCCATGTCTGCAACAATATAAAGGAAGCGGTACTTGCAGCGTGACCCCCAAGGATGCAGAGAATGGCAGGCGGAATGCAGGTAAAGGTATATTTAATATAAATATGTGCAGCTAGGGAGTGCACGGGAACAGAGATAAGTGCAGCTAGGAAGAGCACAATAAACAAAGCAATCTCTTAGGCCCCGTTTACACTAAGCCGGATAACGTTAGCCAAGGTAAATCACACCTAACCTTATCCGTGTCCACACACACAAAAATGCCACTGTTTAAGACCCCCATCTCACTCCGTCCGCCGGCGCAACGCGACCTGGTGCGCATGCGCGGAAAAAAAAATAAAAAATGCACGCGTCATTTAGTCACCTCTGACCTGAAAGTGTATTCTTTCTATCTGTGACAGTATAGAAAATGGCTGCTCTTGTTGTGAAGAAAAAATAATTATTTGTGTGGTCTGACGATGAGGTGGAGTTACTCTTAAAAGTGACTCAAGACTATAAAACCTCCAAAGCGGCGAGGAATGTTGATTGGGAGTCCTCGCTATCGAAATACGGGGACATTCTGTCGCGGTTTTTGGAGTGCTACCCCTCGCCGGTGGAGGCCAGCTTGAGCAGCAAAGATTCCCCTCCCCCCAAAAGGAGGACAAAACTAAAGGTATGTTTTTGCGACAAGGTTATTCTGTCTTAATTTAACCACACTTCCTGTGTGGGGCGCGACCTTTCTGGCGTCACTTCCTCTCCGAACTCACTTTGTAAAAGATCAATGAGTCCATACAAAGCTAAGTGTTGGAGATTCAATAATTACACGGCTGACTTGTCCGTGTAAAAATTTGTCCGAGAAGGGGGACCTTAAACGCTGGTTTAGTGTGGCTGAAACGGGGCTTAGGCTAAATAATTCTTCGTTTAAGGGGTTAAACGACTTAGTGTAGACATAGCCTTAGATAAGACCGAGAACAATCGTGTACAATGTATAATGATCCAGCCCTGTCTAAAAGGTTAGGCATATATAGGAGCCTGATTGGCAACCAGGAACAGGTGTGTCCCGGTCGCCAATCGGGGACAGGTGTGGGAGCCAGTGCTCAATGGCAGACAGAGGAAGTAAACACACCAACATATTAGCACTGGACAGGAACTCAAACAGGAAAAAAACAACACAAGTCCAAAACAGTCAATAATTATTATTACTTAGACTTAGACTTAGACTTAGACTTCCTTTTTATTGTCATTCAAATTTTAACTTTACAGTACAGATAAGAACAAAATGTTGTTACATAAGCTCATGGTAGTGCAGGATAAAAAAGCAATAAGGTGCATATATGAATAAATAAATCGGTTACTGTACAGATAAATATATTGCACTTTTTCACATGCGTCCACATTTATGGATGTATGTTATATTGTCTCTTTTATTCAAGCGAGTTAATCCATTTTGGGGGGAGTTGAGGGGATAATTTAATTATGATGCGTTCAAGAGTCTTACGGCCTGAGGGAAGAAGCTGTTACAGAACCTGGAGGTTCTGCTTCGGAGGCTGCGGAACCTCTTTCTAGAGTCCAACAGTGAAATCAGTCCTTGGTGGGGGTGGGAGAAGTCTTTGCAGAATTTCTGAACCCTGGTCAGGCAGCGGCTTTTTGCGATATCCTGGATAGGAGGAAGAGGAGTCCTGATGATCTTTTCCACCGTCCTCACCACTCTCTGGAGAGACTTCCAGTCTGAGGCATTGCAGGCTCCAGTCCAGACAGAGATGCTGTTGATCAGCAGGCTTTCTATAGTGCCTCGGTAGAATGTGGTGAGAATGGGGGGAGGGAGCTGTGCTCTTTTTATCTGATGCAAAAGCTGCATGCGCTGCTGAGCTCTTTTTACAAGAGCTCCGGTGTGTAGGGACCAGGTTATATTGTCAGTTATCTGCACCCCCAGGAACTCGGTGCTGCTTACTATCTCCACCGCTGTGCCGTCGATGAAGAGTTGAGCGTGGCTGGACTGGTGCTTCCTAAAGTCAACAATGATCTCCTTGGTCTTGTCCACATTCAGGACCAGGTTGTTGGTTCTGCACCAGTCAACCAGATGTTTCACCTCCTCCCTGTAGTCCATGTCGTTGTCGTCACGAATGAGGCTCACTACTGTCGTGTCGTCCGCATACTTTACAATGTGGTTAGTAGCTTCTTCACACAAAACGGGGCCCCCAGCAGAACATAGAGCCCTCGGCACTGGGATTGACCGGAAACAAGTCCGGACTGTACCCATCATCTCATAAAAAGTCTGCTGAGACTTACACTGAAAAGTAGTACAAATAGCACGGTCATGCATATTTTCAAACTGTAAAAGAAGACGCCGGAGACGGCGTGGCGCTGTTGGGAGAGTGGCCGTGCCAGCCACCTGAGGATTCCTGGTTCAATCCCCATCTTCTACCAAGCTCGTCACGTCCGTTGTGTCCTTGAGCAAGACACTTCACCCTTGCTCCTGATGGGTCGTGGTTAGGGCCTTGCATGGCAGTTCCCGCCATCAGTGTGTGAATGTGTGTGTGAATGGGTGAATTCTGGAAATAGTGTCAAAGCGCTTTGAGTACCTTGAAGGTAGAAAAGCGCTATACAAGTATAACCCATAACCCATAAAAGAGGAACAATTTGCAATGTACTTTATTTGTACCTATACATTAAATTTAAATAACAGTAAATTGTCATTTCCAACTGCAGGCCCCAAAGTGTTATAAAAACAACATTAAATCTCATCAAATTAGCAACTGGTGAGTGTATATTTCCTTCACGGTGCATGCTGTTGAATACAACTTCTCTACATCCACGCTGAATCCTTCCCCCGAGCCTTTTCATCATCTCAAAGTCCTACCCTCTGTGTGGTTATAGTAATGCTGAAGCCCCCGGGTTTTTGTTTAATTAAAATACATCCTTTTTGTGCTCCCCTTGGATTCCAGTGGCAGAACAACTCTGCAATGGGGTTAGCTCGTATTTAGCTCCTCGAGGAGTCGGCCAATGTTGTGTCAGGCAGCCACTCACAGCTAAATCAACAAAACGCCGCAAAGAGGGAGAGAAAAGAAGCAATGGAGGGCGCACCATTTGGAAGAAAAAAAATACATATATATATATATATATATATTTCGGTCAGGATAGAGAGGGGGCTGTGGAGTGGGGAGGGGGGTTCCCACATTGTGTAAACCTTCAGCTTTTCACTCTGGGCGGCATTTTCATGCTAAGCTCTGAGCTGCAACTGAAATCCTCTCACTTATCCTCAGATCCAAGATGAAATACTGTCAGATGTCCTGTGATCCGGGGAATTTGCTGGAAGACTGACAGCCGGGACATGAGAGACGTATGGAGGGATTGACAACGAGTGTGTGCGCATGTGTGCCTGCGGGAGGAGCTGGGTGGGAGATTTGTTTGTGGTGCAGTTTATTTGTTGCTCACTCGCCATTTGATCGAGGAGAGAACAAAGCACATAATCTTCTCACTTATTTGTCATTGCTGTTGATTTATTTAAAGGGGAGTAGTTGCGTCTATTCTGACTTTTAAATGCTCTCACAATGCTCAGTGGCCTTGTGGTTAGAGTGTCCGCCCTGAGACTGGAAGGTCATGAGTTCAAACCCCGGCCGAGTCGTACCAAAGACTAAAAAAATGGGACCTATTACCTTCCTGCTTGGCACTCAGCATCAAGGGTTGGAATCACCAAAAATGAGTCCCGGGCATGGCCACCGCTGCTGCTCACTGCTTGCCTCCCCTCCCAGGTGGTGAGGGTGATGGGTCGAATGCAGAGGATAATCTCACCACACCTAGTGTGTGTGTGACAATCATTGGTACTTTTTTAAGTTTTGAAAGCTTCTGCCCATGGTGTTTTGCAGTTTAACTACATTGTGACATCACAGCGAGGCGGACGTACTTATTTGGACATCAAGTAAAGCTGTCGGATGTGGGATGAACTCTGCATGAGGCCATCTGAGTTTGAGGAAACACTATAAAAGGTATGGTAAATTATTATCTAACAATGACACGGATAGGTTGATTGGCAACAATAAATTGGCCCTAGTGTGTGAATGTGAGTGTGAATGTTGTCTGTCTATCTGTGTTGGCCCTGCGATGAGGTGGCGACTTGTCCAGGGTGTGCCCCGCCTTCCGCCCGAATGCAGCTGAAGAAAAATAAATGAATGGATGACATATAGTGACATTAATGCTGGTTAAAGCAGTTTTTTGGTCTGCAGCGCTGTATTGATCAGAGTGTGCAGGTATACCTAATGTCGTGGCCGGGTGAATCTATATACAGTTTATGAAGTTTATTTTCGACTGTGTCTAAAAAAAAAAAATACTGATGACGTTCTTCTTCAAGATTTATATTTGACATTGTACATTTTCAGATTGAAGATGAATTCTGATTCTTTTGAAGAGGGATGCGGCGAACGAACATCTTGGAGACATTTGTAGAAAGTAGGTTATAAACACCAAAGTATATCGAATATATACGTTTTGCATGTCATATTGCAGGGTATTGTGGCCAAACAGCTCAATTTTTGTTTCATCTGACATCACATGGACAAAGATAAGACCTTCTGGAGGAAAGTTCTGTGGTCAGATGAAACAAAAATTGAGCTGTTTGGCCACAATACCCAGCAATATGTTTGGAGGAGAAAACGTGAGGCCTATTTGATTTGATTTGATTTAATCCCAGCAACACCAAACCTACCGTCAAGCATGGTGGTGGTGGTATTATGCTCTGGGCCTGTTTTGCTGCCAATTGAACTGGTGCTTTACAGAGAGTAAATGGGACAATGAAAAAGGAGGATTACCTCCAAATTCTTCAGGACAACCTAAAATCATAAGACCGGAGGTTGGGTCTTGGGCGCAGTTGGGTGTTCCAACAGGACAATGACCCTAAACACACGTCAAAAGTGGTAAAGGAATGGTTAAATCAGGCTAGGATTAAGGTTTTAGAATGGCCTTCCCAAAGTCCTGACTTAAACGTGTGGACAATGCTGAAGAAACAAGTCCATGTCAGAAAACCAACAAATTTAGCTGAACTGCACCAATTTCGTCAAGAGGAGTGGTCAAAAATTCAACCAGAAGCTTGTGGATGGCTACCAAAAGCGCCTTATTGCAGTGAATCTTGCAAAGGGACATGTAACCAAATATTAACATTGCTGTATGTATACTTTTGACCCAGCAGATTTGGTCACATTTTCAGTAGACCCATAATAAATTCATAAAAGAACCAAACTTCATGAATGTTTTTTTGTGACCAACAAGTATGTGCTCCAATCACTCTATCACAAAAAAATAAGAGTTGTAGAAATGATTGGAAACTCAAGACAGCCATGACATTATGTTCTTTACAAGTGTATGTAAACTTTTGAACACGACTGTAGATTAAAATCAGCATAGGTCGCTTTGAAGGAAAATCATTCAAAAACATTGTCGTATAGGATTAGAGTGTGAAGCACATTTTGCAATATGTTTATTATAAGGCGTAAATTAATGTTATGGGTGTGTTTGGTGGGTTACAGGGGTGGGGGCCAGGGCTATTTGGAGGGTGTGTTGGCTCCTCATCTGTGCATGGCTCTAAGGCATAGCCAGGAAATAGAGTTGTGGCATTTTGTTTTGCATCAGTGCCTTTCTTTATTAAAGAGGAACACAATCAGAATAATAATTGGAAAATTGTAAGATTGCTTTTTATTATAATTAGTGAGATCACAGGAAGCAATAATCCAATTACTCTACTTAAAAGCAACTTTCCTCATGCGTGTGCAATGTGGCCTCATCCCACGTGGCAGCACCGGTGAAATGGCAAGGTCTCACATGTAAACACCAGCATGCATGAGTGTTCTCAGGCAGCTGAACATGCACTGACATATGACCACTATTTAGCGCCAGCAGACGCACACATAAACATATACTCACACACACCTCAAGAGCATACAAATAATCGAGTAGGATTTGCTGGTACATTAAGTTTAATGTGTTTGACGTTTGGCGGGAGGAAAAGCAAGGTAAATGGCGGCGGCGGCGGAGGCGGAGTACGTCTTCCCTCAATCAGGGGCACCGCGAGGCTTCATTTTACAACCCAGAGGCAAACTGAGACCCTGTCAGAGCTAATTAGTGCTGTGGCAAATGGATGCAGGTCATGGTTTTTTAGCCGAGTGAGGGTCACTGAGGGTCAAGCTGCAGTATGGAATGATATAAACAATCATCTATAGACCACAGACTAATCAATCCCTTTTAACACTATACACTTCCTGGTTGGCTGCTCTCAGGGGTCAGAGGTCAATGTACAAAAAAAGGACACGTGAGCAAGTGGCTTGAAGATATGCAAGCATATTGTTGATGACTGGTGAAACACTCGTGTAGTTATTTCTGAGTGTCTTAGTATTAACCTTTCAATTCCAATTTTTATCAGTTTGATTAATGAATTTTGAACTGAGTTTGATTGATCGATTGAGACTTTTATCAGTAGGTTGCACAGTGAAGTACATATTCCGTACAATTGACCACTAAATGGTAACACCCGAATAAGTTTTTCAACTTGTTAAAGTCGGGGTCCACTTAAATTGTTTCATGATACAGATACTATCATATATACTATCATCATAATACAGTCATCACACAAGATAATCATCAGGGTGTATACATTGAATTAGTTACATTATTTACAATTCGGGGTGTGTGTGTGTGTGTGTGTGGGGGGGGTTAGGTTTGGTTGTTAACATCAGTCATCAACAATTGATTGAGAACAGAGAAATGGATATTGAAACAGTGTAGGTCTGACTTGGTAGGATATGGACAGCAAGTAGTGGACATAGAGAGAGAGAGAGAGATCAGAAGGCATAAGAAAAGTATCTACATTTGATTGTTTACATTTGATTATTAACAATCCGGGGAGGGTGTTAGTTTAGGGTTGAAGTTGCCTGGAGGTGTACTTTTATTGCGGTTTTGAAGGAGGATAGAGATGCCCTTTCTTTTATACCTGTTGGGAGCGCATTCCACATTGATGTGGCATAGATAGAGAATGAGTTAAGACCTTTGTTAGATCGGAATCTGGGTTTAACGTGGTTAGTGGAGCTCCCCCTGGTGTTGTGGTTAAGGAAGTAGTTTGACATGTACTTCGGTATCAGGGAGGTGTAGCGGATTTTATAGACTAGCAACTAAATGCAATGCAACCTCTTTTTTTTTGGTTCTTGAACATTATTCGTAAATAGAATCAGTCATACATTGAAGCAAATTTCTCCCTAAGAAACAATGTAAACATGAATAATGTGTTCCAGCCTTGACTAAAATCCATATTTTAGTAAAAGTTTTTACACTTTGAACGCAATCTAAAACAAATCAAATCAAATCAAGCTTTATTTATAAAGCGCTTTTCATTCATAAAAGTTTTACAAAGTTACCACAGAGACCCATATCCCCCATTATCACATGTGTACGCACAAACTCAGATACCAAACACAAACACACACACACACACAACATACACACATATGCAACTTTATGGGCCAATGATTGCATGGCTGAGTACAGAGGAGACATGTGAGTAAACACTATCACAGGAGCCATCTACACCAGGAGGTCATCAGACCATGGCCACCAGGACGCTGACACAAAAGCGCCCCCACAAGCACGGCCGATTACCCCTGAGGCAGATGGCTCATCTGAGGTACGTTGGAAAATAAAAATAATAAAACTTGTAAAATAGTAAGAACCATGTGTAGAAATAAATAATGAAATACAAGTAAGACATATGAAGATTAACAGAAAAAAGTATATATATATACATATATGTACGGTAAATAAATAATAAATAAATACAACTAAATAAAATATTGCATAACTACTAGGATAAAAAGTAAAATACAAAAGACCTCAATAAAATAATTAATAACAGGTAAAAGCAAAATCAAAAAGGTGGGTCTTAAACCTGCTCTTAAAAACATGAACGTTCTCTGCAGCCCTGAGGTCTTCCGGCAAGCTGTTCCATAGACTAAAGCGCTATACAGTACTGTATATCAAACCATTTGGGACTATTTTTTAGGCTTATTTTATGAACACTGCATATTTTTACGCAGTTTTGGCTTGGCATGCATGTGTGTAATGTGGATAAATAACAAATTGATATGGATAAAATTGATATGGATAAAATGGATATGGATAATATGGATATGGATAATCACAAAGCCAAGACAACAATTGGCTGAACTGTCCTTATTTGCAGCCGCCTTGCCGACAGCACACACACTTTCACTTACATTTCGGAATCACAGAATAGTTTATTTAACAGCCAGGTCGCTACAATGGTTAGGAAAAAAATATAAATCCGGTAATCTTTAAATGCAGTAGAAGGCAGGAGGGAAGAATCAGTGTCGACAACGCTGTGGCAATTTCCTAAATATTTCAAACCACACCTCGCTTGCCCACTGTTTTCTTTGACTACATACTAAGCTAGAAACACATTTTAAAAAGCACACAAAGTACCAAATAGCATAATAGCTAATGACAGCAACACGTTGCTGACAGAATGAGCACCGAAGATCGATCAGCCTGCCCACAATGGATGTGCTGCCGGGCACAAAATGGCTGCGATGCGAGACACACATTAAATGTTCGTACCCTGAGACAAGGTTCATACACCAAAGCTTATTTGTATTTGGTCTGTGGTTCTTAAATTGAAATTATTGTAAAATGAGGGGTTCGTATATTGAGGTTCCACTTTAAAAAATTAAATTGAAAAAAAACAGGAACTAGGGTTTGATTGATTGATTGATTGATTGAAACTTTTATTAGTAGATTGCACAGTACAGTACATATTCCGTATAATTGACCACTAAATGGTAACACCCGAATAAGTTTTTGAACTTGTTTAAGTCGGGGTCAAAGTTATTCAATTCATGGTAAGTTCTACGGTATACCGGTATTAGTATAGTACCACGATACTAATGAATCATACTCGGTACTATACCGCCTTTGAATAGTACCGGTCCGCCACACCGCACCCCTGCGCCCCTGTCGTCGTCACGTCGTGTCATTGCTGGTTTTACGAACAGAGGAGCATGTTCGGCAGCGCACAATCACAGAGTACTTACAAGCAGACACAGTGTCTAGACAGGAAAGGGAGAACGGACGCATTTTAGCTTAAAAACTAACGATAAAGGTCAAGTTATAACACTGAAACGCACACCGGAAGAGGTGCTTTAAGACATGGCTAGCTAGCTAGCGGCTAAAGTCCAGCCCTAGTCGGCAGTGTTTTAGCTACTTCTAAATCACTAATCCTCGCCTCCATGGCGACAAATAAAGTACGTTTCTTACGAGTGTCATCCCTGCAGGACGAAGAATAGCTAAACGTACTTCACTACACACCGTAGCTCACCGGCATCAAAATGTAAACAAACGCCATTGGTGGATCTACACCTGACATCCACTGTAATGATACCAAGTACAGGAGCGTATCTTGTCGGTACTACTATAATTACGTTGATATCTTCTTTAGTTTAAAAAAAAAATTATAGTATGTTTATAATCTCAGGAAATATATCCCTGGACACATAAGGACTTAGAATTTGACCAATGTATGATCCTGTAACTACTTGGTATTGAATTGATACCCAAATTTGTAAAGCATCCAAACAACAGAAGAATAAGTGATTATTACATTTTAACAGAAGTGTAGATAGAACATGTTAAAAGGGAAAGTAAGCAGATATTAACAGCAAATGAAGTAGATAAATGATTCATTTTCTACCACTTGTCCTTAATAATTTTGACAAAATAATAGAATGGAAAATGACACAATATGTTACTGCATACGTCAGTTAGGAGCCTTTGTTTGTTTACTTACTACTAAAAGACAAGTTGTCTAGTATGTTCACTATTTTATTTAAGGACAACATTGCAATAATAAACATATGTTTCAAAACTATCAAAATAATTTTGTTACTAGCACCAATACCAAAATATTGGTATCGGGACAACACTAACAGGAACATAAAAAATTAATCCAAGAACATTGTAATCATGTGTTATTTCTTTCTTGTGTTTAATGCAGCCAGGACCATAACTCTTCACAGTATGTTCTCTTGCAGGGTGAATAAATAAAAACCTTCTTCTCCATCAATATGATGTTGTACAATTAGCTGAGCAGGGAGAAAAAAAGGACAGAAGAGAGAGGAGGAGGAGGAGGGGTAGGAAGATGAAATCCAATACAACATTCACTGGAGCCTTTTCTCATTATCATTTAACTATCTTTTATGGGCCACCAGTAAGAGATGACGTTCCCATGACCCCGCACAATACACAGGCATAGTATTCAATCCTGCTTCGATGAAATTCCTGCAAATAAAACCTTTGTGCCGGGCAACAGCTAATTATTTGACAGATTGGCCCCCCTTCAGGCTCAGGTTACAGTGTGAAGAAGCCCTGGTTTGGGCCCCTCCCACATCAAACCAGCTCTGCACACTCTCCCTCCACCACAGTGCAGAGTGGGGCCACTTTTGAGAAAATCCCAGAGGGCCTCATTCTTTTCAGGATATTATGTATTTCAGCCCCCCTCCTCTCCCCCAACCATCTATCCATCCAAAATCAGGGACCGTGGAGTGTGTGTGTACAAGAGCGGGGGCCAGTGTGTGTCAGCAACAGCAGTTATTTTATAGCCTAACGGCTGTTCTCAAGCAGGAATATTTATTCTTCCCACAAAAATGAAAGCAGTA
The DNA here is from genome assembly GCF_033978685.3 of Nerophis lumbriciformis. NCBI lineage: Eukaryota > Metazoa > Chordata > Actinopteri > Syngnathiformes > Syngnathidae > Nerophis > Nerophis lumbriciformis. The sequence goes on from NC_084551.2 coordinate 17,206,546, forward strand.
AGAGAAACATTTTAACAGAGGAAAAACCCAATCAGGCTAAATATGTCTTGCATTATTTTCTTTGAAGATCTATTTTTGTTCTTTTCTTTAATACCAAATTGGAGAGTGGAAACCATTAGGACTTTAAGCTTTGTGTGGGCATGCTTTTGGCATCAGTTCAGTCCTCTAATAGTTTGTCATTAGTGTTTGGACATGGACCGCCAAGATAAATGCCAACATATGTTTACATTATCTGGAGAATAATGGCATTTTCCGTGAGCCCCCTTTCTCTCAAAAAGGACATCACTTAACAATGGATAGGCTTAAAATGTAATTTATAATTAAGAAAATATCATGGAATTATTATAGTGGTGTTTAACGTTTAGTTTTTAACCCTCTATATGATTCTCAAACTGTGGTACACGTACCACTAGTGGTACTCAGGCTCCTTCTGGCCACATAATCACTTAATTCAGGGGTCGGCAACCCAAAATGTTGAAAGAGCCATATTGGACCAAAAATACAAAAAACATCTGTCTGGAGCGGCAAAAAATGAAAAGCTGTATATAAGTCTTATAATGAAGGCAACATATGACGTAAGTGTCTAAATTAGCTATAATAGCCTACTATCAAAATGACTATGTGTCGCAGGCTGAAGCAAATCTTTGTTGACAGAAATATTGAAATGTATTATTTATTCTACACATTTTTACAACATTAGAAATCATTAGTAAATCAGAGGCTACTCAGAAGGTGAGATAACTCCTGGAAATCACTGGCTTTTAATGGCCAAAGGTATCGATGTGTGTGTCCAAGTTAAAGGAAATGACAGGCTGTCTTCTTTTAATAGATTTATTACAATCTTTGACAAGCTAGGTAGCGTTTGCTGTGGTCTGGAACAACATGGCTCACAAACAACTATCTGAAATGCAACCAATACTACATACAAAAAACATGTTGTGGGACATGCAAAACTAAATTGTATACAAAGAGGATAAAAGTAAAGGATATTAAATGAGCGCAAATATACCTACAAATGAGGCATAATGATGCAATATGTACATACAGCTAGTCTAAATAGAATGTTAGCATTGATCTGCTTGCAGTCATTCAGTGATCAAATATGCCTTATTGGCACTCCAACAAGTCAATAACATCAACATAGCTCACCTTTGTGCATTCACGCACAGTATAAAACTTTTGGTGGACAAAATGAGACAAAGGAGTGGAGGATTTTACATGTAAACAAACGGTCACAGTCCACACTATGGTAAGTTCAAGAACCACTGAAGTTAGTAGGACAAAACGATGTTCACCAAATACTCTCATCAGTGAAGCATACACACAGACATATTAAACAGTGGGCTTTCTAACAATTGAAAAGGTTTGTGTCATGTTTGTTCTCAAACAAAAAACATACTAAAACAAAAAAATTATATTTTTCACCCATCTTTTTACATTTTCAATTCTGAAATGCTCCAGGGCCCTGAAGGGCCGCATGCGGCTCGAGAGCCGCGGGTTGCTGACCCCCGACTTAATTACTTATTCAAACACAGTGTTACTGTTCAAACTTTATGTAATGTTACAGTGGCCAAAAATACCATATATACTTGGTAAATAAAAACTCTGTCTTGTTTTCAATTAATATTTAGGCCTACTTCGCTACCGTATTTCAATGATGGTAATTATGGTGGTACATGGAGAGCCAAGTGTTTTCTGGGGCAGTACTTGGTGAAAAAAGTTGGAGAACCACTGCTCTATATCAGTTAACATCGTCGGCCTGTAAAATTTAAAATATTTCATTAAAAAATATTGCTCTAAAAATTGGGAGTTAATCTTCCATTATGTAGTTTTTATTTTCCATCCATAAAAGGTCAAATTCTGTCCTCTAATAAAAGAACCGTATTTTCCTAGGTATATATATATATATATATATATATATATATATATATATATATATATATATATATATATATATATATATATATATATATATATATAAAAGAACCGTATTTTCCTAGGTATATATATATATATATATATATATATATGTATATATATATATATATATATTTAACCCGCACCCTCCAAATTTTAGAATAAATTAATATGTTTACATAGATTAGCCGCACCAGACTGATACTTCTGTACTGTACTGATACTTCTACCATAACTACTGGGACTTATTGTGCAACTTATTGTCTTGTAATTAATGTACATCAGAGCTATTCAAATTGTTGTATTTTTGTATTTAGTGTATTCGATTCAGCAATTAGTGTTTGGATCCCACTGTACGCAATATCTGAAGAGCATGGAAAAAAGCATTTCACTGTGGTGTACTCTGCATGTGATGAATAAAACCCTTGAATCTTGAACCTTGAGACTATAAGCCGGTACCAAATATTGTTTATTTACATTACTTAATTGTTTCCAAACGGTGCCTGTCACACGGCAGTAAAACCGGTGATCAAACAAACAGAAGTCATCATCATGGACCCACTAGCTGCGGAAGCTAGCTCTCTAATCAGCTAAACTGATTCCATAACTCCACGGTGGTGTTTTGGTGAATTCATGAAACTGAAATAATACAAAAATAATGCCATTGTGAGTTAATATTACTAACAAAAAAATGTGTGCACATATTTGCCAATGCAAATGACTTTAGCTTGATTGCGGTCGATAGCACTTACAAATATGCATGCAAACACTCCTACAGACATTACACATGGAACGGTTTAGTAAGTATGAATTGGTATAGTTATATTGTAAAACTTACAAACGTTTCTTGGAGTGATGAATGAAGAATCCTTTTGAGGAAAAATGCTGTGGACGGTTATAGGCAAGAAACAGGGAGTATGTTTTTAACCTGGCGCCACAAAAAAGACACACCTTTTCAGTGTCTCTGTCAGTGTAATATGAAAAGTACTTGTTGAAAACATAACATTATGGAGGAAAAAAAGAGCAACTTTTAGTCCAGAAAATACGGTAACAACAAAAGAGAACTGTAGGCATGGTTGACTATTGTCTATTTCTACTTTAAATAATCAACACATTGTATTTTTAATTATTTATATGTTATTTTGATTAAAAGAATATGCACTCACCATAGTTTTGTAATATACAGGAACTTCGTTCTGTTATTTTTTTTTTCAATCCGTTCCAAAAAGTCTAAATCTTATGAAATCCGGAACAATTTCTCTTATAGGAAACAATGCAATTTTGATTAGTTTGTTCCGGAATAGAAAAAAATATTACCCCCAAAACACTTTATATAAGGATTATTTCTAGTTTTACACACAAAAGAAAAAAATTCTAAATGCATATGAATGGCAAACTTTTACATGTACTGCAAAGTCTTGACGGCGACGAGTCTCAAGGCAGGAGGGGAGGGCCTGCGAGACACCGACAAATTCCATTTACATTTTTTGTTACAACTTCTTGGTGTTTCTCACCTTATTCATCAAAGTACAAGGACTCATGTTATATTCAAGCATGTACAGAAAAAGTTGGTGTGCTTATTATTATATGCAATCATATGCATGCGCAACCACACCTTTGTTCTCTACAAAACTACTAAGGACAGCCGGTAAGCGTCATATAACTCTAGAATTACCGTAACAGTGTAACATTACTTGACCCTGTGGTGGGTTATTTTGCAGCCGTATTTAATAGATAACCCCCCCCCCACAGAGACTGAGTCACCAACATGTGTTTAATCATACAAAAACCCAGACAGTGTATTAAAACCAGTTCTTCCAAAAATCACTTAGTTAAATGTGTTTAATTTTGTGACTTTAGCAAGTATGAGTATACACGTTAGAACCCAGAACCAGAAGCAATGTCCTTCAGGTCAAAATGATACTATGGGTTCCGGTGCTTGTTTAAGGAGCAGTAGCAGGGCCGGCCCGTGGCATAGGCCGTATAGGCAAATGCTAAGGGCGCCGTCCATCAGGGGGCGCCACGCCAGTGCCACAAATGTTGGAGAAAAAAAAAGAAAAAAAAAAGTTGGTACTATTATTTCTAAATACAAAAAATAATCCCACGTTAATTAAAATGCTAAGTAAAGCCTATTTAATAGAAATATTATTTGTTACAACATTACGCCCCCTCCCCCCCCTCTCCCCCCACACGGAGAGCCCCCTCCCTTCCCGTATCATGACTCTTTTTGGACGTCACCACATCAAAAAATCAACACAAGATGTCAAAACGGCCAAAACTGTCAGGTGCCCAGGGAAGAAAAAAGAGAAAAGAAGAGGAGGAGAAACGAGAAAAGACACAGAGGTAGCAGGTAGGTGAGCCGAACATGAAATTATTTGTCTGTTACAGAATGTGATAGTAACCCGGCTTTTTAGCATTAAGCTAATGTCACATGATTCGGCAATTGCTAATCAATAAATAGCTAGTTCTGTTTTAACGTCGGGTTAATATTGTGGAGGGGGCTAAATTGTTATGGAAAATAATAATGTAACGTTAGGTAATTACAGTACTCCCACCTTACATTTTTCAGGGACATTTGTATTAGATCTTTTAAGCAGCTGTTTTTTGTTTACATTGTTATTGCCTTCTGGTTAGCTATGTTTGCCCTGCAGGTAATATTCACTTTTCCACCCCTTTATATATTAGGTATAGTTGTAAGTAAAAAAAAAAAAGTTCAAAGACAAAGCTATTCGGTTTCTTGTGAGTATATACACTTCACTGCCGATGTGGGGGGACGCCACCTAAAATCTTGCCTAGGGCGCCAGATTGGTTAGGGCCGGGCCTGAGCAGTAGGATTCTAAATGATGTGTTGCAGTTAACAAGGAGCCAAAGCAGAGAAGCATATGTGAAGTGAAGTGAACTACCGTATTTTTCGGAGTATAAGTCACTCCGGAAGATAAGTCGCACCGGCCGAAAATGCATAATGAGGAAGGGGAAAAACATACATAAGTCACACTGGAGTATAAGTCGCATTTTTTGGGGAAATTTATTTGATAAAACCCAACACCAAGAATAGACATTTGAAAGGTAATTTGCAATAAATAAAGAATAGTGAACAACAGGCTGAATAAGCGTACGTTATATGACGCATAAATAACCAACTGAGAACGTGCCTGGTATGTTAATGTAACATATTATGGTAAGAGTCATTCAAATAACTATAACATATAGAACATGCTATACGTTTACCAAACAATCTGTCACTCCTAATCGCTAAATCCCATGAAATCTTATACGTCTAGTCTCTTACATGAATGAGCTAAATAATATTATTAGATATTTTACGGTAATGTGTTAATAATTTCACACATTGAATTGAATTGAATTGAAGTATTTATTTCAAACCTGCACAATACAACAACACACATTTTTGTAATGTGTGTTGTATAATAAGTTGCTCCTTAGTATAAGTCGCACCCCCGGCCAAACTATGAAAAAAACTGCGACTTATAGTCCGAAAAATACGGTATATTTATGTTGCGCTGTCCTCTAGTGACTCAAACCGCTTTACATAATGAACCCCATTATCTAAGTTACATTTAAACCAGTGTGGGTGGCACTGGGAGCAGGTGGGTTGCTCTACCAACCGAGCCACGCCGTATGTATATGCGAAATGAATGTTGGCCTTTTGGCAGTGGCCTTTTTTGAAAGATGATTTGTAGTGCAGTCAAGCGGTTAAAAAATTAGCAATTAATAGTTATGATCAGTATTTAATCAATCTAATTAATTATTTTTTTAAATCACTTAAAAATGCTGTGAAAAGCTCTCAATTTGAGGTACCTTAATTTAAATTATAATTACATTTATTGTGACAGATTATAAGAGATGTATACCCCAAAAAAAAAGAAGTCTTAGCTTAAAAAAGGTGGTGAAAAAATCAATTCACGAACACATCGCCTAAATCGATCCGATGCCGATTTTTATTTGATTATTATTTGCCGATATTTTTTACAAATAAACAAAACAGGTACTGCTTTTGTAAAATGTCCGTACTTTTTTTTTATGCACTTGCTGCCTTGCGGCGGTGACGTAGTGAGCCGAGACACATGTTGAGTGTTCTAGAGCGCGCACACACTAAGCGCATACAAGCAGAAACAGAATTAAGAGGAAAAATGAAAAAAAAAAACGGCAATTCTACTGGTTAATAAGGAGGATGTTTGAAACGCCATAAGGAGGTATTTGAGCTTCAAAACTAACAATGAAGGTGGGGCTTTAAACACAGAAGCGTTGCTTTGAAACATGCCTCGCCAAAGGTGGCAATACTTCAAACCAGGGTAAACATTTAAATAACAACCATTCAGACCTGCACAGGGAGTTTAAAGAGCAACAGGTAATAATGTAGTTGATTAGCTTCCCTGCTGTGCACATACAGTATACAGTAGGCCTTGTTCACACTGTAGGTCAATTCCGATTTTCTTTGCCCATAAGCGACCTGTATCAGATTTTTTTTTTCATGTCAGTGTGAACAGTGCAATTTAAAATTTTTCATAACCAAAACCAAAAAATAAATCAGATATATATGCGATGCGTCCTCAATGTGAACGTTCCCGCTCTCAGCTCGCATTCATTCGACCAGAACGTCATCAAAAAGCGATAAGCGTCATAATTCTTTGCCAAAATAGACGGTTATAAATAAACAGTTGACTACGGAGCAGAAAAGAGGTGAGAATAAATGTTTTATTAACTCTCCTGAAACTTCCACCACTCCTGCCTCCCACTGCTCGCCCACAGACACGCTCTTCGACAAGCAAATTATTCCGTAAAACGGCGAGAGACAAAATAATTGTCCTCTTCCTTCTTAATTATCTACGTGCAATAATTTGGTTAGGAAAATGTTGACTTTGACTGCACAAAATCTTTAAAATTGCCTCAAATGCGCCAGTTCTGAGATCGACTAGAGCTGAAGCCATGTTTATATCCTTAAACACTACAGTGGGCGCGACGTCATGACACCACGTCCACATACGGGTCGGATTGCATTCACATTAGAAATCCTTTTTTTTATTTTATATAACGTGAACAGTCACTAAAAAGGTCAGATTTGACGAAAACATTTAAATTGGACCCCCAACCTTGCATTGGGAACAAAGTCATAAATATGCAGACGCGCACACATCTGGTTGGCTTGATGCCAAATATTAAAATCAAAACTGCCCAAGTAGCGCAAACTAATGCAAGATAAATTACTGATTTTTGTAACAAATTACCACAATTCCGTTTGTGTTTTATCTTAAAATAGTGCGTAGTTTAGCTGATGCATGTCTTATCAGTGTACTTTTAGCCATAATATTATTTTTAGTATGTATACTAATTATTGTATTCCTCTTAAAGCACAGACAAATTGAGTGCAATAAGAAAAGCCCATTGTTTTCAATGACTTTTAATTTGTATTTTAATCTTCTAAATGTGTTCTTTGAGTGCAATAGTAGACATTTGTTTAATATATCATACGATTTTCTGTTAAAATGAAGCTATTAATGACATTTTTTGTGGTACCCTTTATTTTGAAATATTGGTATCGGGACAACCCTAGTGCAAATATATATTTAATCTGTCTGGTAAGATTTAAAAAGTAGTGTATATCAAGTGTTCAAACGATATAAAATCACAGAATGGAACAAATGATGGCGTAATTCTGCACCGGATGTGTTATCTTATTTATATTCAACTCTCTATGTTGTGTCTGCAATTAGCCTACAATAAAAGGGTACACACTCTTTTTGTTTTATAATACTGAGTGAGTCATTTTAATTGCCAGTAATTGTCTTAAATAAAATTTAAAAAACGACAAACTGAATGACTGAGCAAAGCACAGTGTGCTGCTGTGCTTGCACACTTGCACACTGCATCTGTACTTACTTAGATGGAACAAAAGTAGTTCCCACCAGTCGCGTTTCATTTAGACAAGATCTCAATGATTTACTTCCTTTACACTATGTTCCTGTTCATGACATACATCACCCCAAATAACTAAAGTATCAAAAGTATTGATATCTTCATTTGAGAATCGATACTAGAGCATACAGATGTGGTATTGGCGGTATCGATATTTAATTATCGATCCGCTCATCACTAATACAGAGACACTGATTTTAGACATTAAAAATGTGATAAAATATGCTAAATATAATTGTAAATAATTAATCAATATTAACGCGACAATTTGACACCCCTAATGATGTGTATTTATGCAATTGCCACAAGATTGAACCTCTTTCAAGTCCCAGATGCAAGGGTGACAAAGCGGAGGGATAAGTGGGGTTGTGGTACTGGGGCCCCAAGCACAGAGGGGGGGCCCTGGACTTTTGCAAAATTAGATTGTATTTTTCTGTTAATGTTAATATAAAATAATGATAGCTGTGAACATTCAATAATAAGGTTTCTTGAATTAAATTAAGAATGTCAAACTACCTACACCCACCAATCAAACATACACAATGGTTTGTTCCATCTGGATCTCGGCAAAGCCAGCAGGGAACACTTTACTCAACACAGACGTCATAACCTCATCAAAATGTCACCTTTAAGCATTCACAAACAGCAGCAGCATTTTGGAACAAGATAGAGGTGATAGAATAAAACGTTAAAATAGCGTGACAGCATCAGAGAAAGTTATGTTCAAGTTTCACTTTTACATCTCATTGCACATAACTGTGGTGTGTTTTAAGGTCTTTATGTTACAAACAGAGGTATCACTAGGTTTTAAAGAAAAAAGAGGAGATTTAAACCCCAGGAGATGCACTAATAATAATACAATTTTAATAATAAGGACGTATGGCAGAGGGGTTAGTGCGTCTGCCTCACAATACGAAGGTGCTGAGTAGTCTGGGGTTCAATCCCAGGCTCGGGATCTTTCTGTGTGGAGTTTGCATGTTCTCCGGCTTCCTCCCACCTCCAAAAACATGCACCTGGAGATAGGTTGATTGGCAACACTAAAAATTGGCCTTAGTGTGTGAATGTGAGTGTGAATGTTGTCTGTCTATCTGTGTTGGCCCTGCGATGAGGTGGCGACTTGTCCAGGGTGTACCCCGCCTTCCGCCCGATTGTAGCTGAGATAGGCTCCAGTGCCCCCCGCGTCCCCGAAGGGAATAAGCGGTAGAAAATGGATGGATGGATGGACGTATTATTAAGATTTCTGTCAACCACGGATGATAATCCATCCAAAAAATGAGTAATAAATAATACATATTTCAAATTAAACAATTGCACTGTGTATAAATAATATATGTATAAGAAAAACAACAACATTATCTTATCATCACTGAGTGAATGTTTTGCACACCAAGAAAAAAAATGCAGATCACAGTTACTACACATTTTTTTATTAAATATGTTAACACTTTTTGTAAAAAAAATACGTATGTATGTCATTACCAATTTTAAAAAGTCAAAAACCCTGATTAGATTTTTTTTACATGTGTTTTGAAAAGCTGGTTTTACCCAAAGTCATGCAATAATTAGTTTGTTAGTGCATGTTACCATGAATTGATTAACGTGGACCCCGACTTAAACAAGTTGAAAAACGTATTCGGGTGTTACCATTTAGTGGTCAATTGTACGGAATATGTACTGTACTGTGCAATCTACTAATAAAAGTTTCAATCAATCAAAAAAACATGTAAACACACCAAGTATATGTGTGTATGCCATGGCAATGATGGGTTTAGGGGTTGGTTGGAGGGCCCTTCAGAAATCTTGGGCCCAGAATTTGGTGCTCACCCCCTGCCCAAAAGTTGTTAATTTCTAACACTCATGTAGTCGGTCCCCTGTTAATCGGCACCATCAAAGTGTGTGCTGGTCTCTGGCTGCAACTCCTGTGTTCACCTGGCATGAAACCAAGTGAGCAGAGCCTGGAGTATTCATTGCTCTACTTGGGTGAAGGTCACAGAGTCCAGCTCTTGCCTGCTACGCTCCCAAATGAGCAAGCATATGGTCATAGAGCACCTTGAACATGGAATGTCTTTCCTGTGATTTCAGAGCAAAGAGACAAAGGAGATGATCCGAAGAAAGTTTAAACTTTCCTCGTTGTACCAGTAATCCTTAACAACGAGTTGCAAACTAGCTCAGTAAAGCCAATAGTATTTCTTCTCATAGTCCCTTTTTTTGTTTTTTTAAATAAATGATAGCATGCATGGTAAAATTTCATCACACTAAACCCTTTTAATGGTTTCCATGTTTTCTCAGTGTTAAGCTCATTAGTGTGTGACCTAAAGGCATAAAAAAAGACGACTGAGACAAAAAAAAAATCTTTGGATAATGGATGTTTGCTGTTTTAGGACAGTAAAAATAAACAGGCTATGGTAATGAATGTGCTGTAAAAATTGACCCAGAGTGACTATTAATTCACATATCTGCAAGTTTTTAGAAAATAGTCCTGCAATCAAACCTTTTTGTCTCAATATTTAAGACCATTATGGGTAAAGGATGTGCAAGACGACGACTCGCTGTTGGACTTTGTGGACGGCATTGTGCGAGTGTCTCAAGTGGGAGAGGCTGCAGCCCAGGTGGTGACTGGAAGGCCGACCTCATTAGCCTTAAAGAGGAAACAAAGGAAGATGCATCGTGAAAAAGTGCCATTGCTCATCTGCAAGGCCACCACCTGACACATTAGTATGCTCAATTAACCACTGGCAGGCTCATTTTTCCTCTGTCGTGCTGTCCCACTCTTGCTGAATATCAGACAGAGTCACTACATAGGATTAAAATAAGACTACTGCAAGGTATTTAGTATGTATTTTAGTTATCTGATGATTTGTTGCGGATATCACGCCATGTATATGTTTTGAATGCTTTCTTATATTACTTATATCTCTTCCTTTTTGCTCCAGCTAGAAGAAAATAAATCCATCATTTTGGAAGTGGTATACTTTTTTGATAAGGTAACTTGTCTAATTATATCTGATAGATATGACCAAATACATTATTATGGTTAAAAGACATAGCGTTCAGATGACCGAAATTTGGCTAATACATTCTCTTTATGTATTTGTTGTTCCTGAAAATTTATTTGACCGTCATTTCCCATAATATCAGTAGTTTTTTAATAATTGGTTGATAACTAACTGTATTTGGAACTCCCCCTCTCCATCGACAGACTCGATATGCCACCTCCTTTTGGGTGTGAAGTCATTTATAGAACTGGAGGCCATTTCCCCGCAAAGACAGTGTGGATGAAATAATATAAAATAATTGTTTTTGATCACCTAATTGCATGTTTTTGTCATCCTAATCCAGGGTTCGGCAACCCAACATGTTGAAAGAGCCATATTGGACCAAAAATACAAAAAACAAATCTGTCTGGAGGTACAAAAAATTTAAAATCTTATATAAGTGTAATAATGAAGGCAACACATGAGGTAAGTGTCTATATTAGCTATATTAGCCTACTATCAAAGTTAAAGGAAACGGCAGGTTTTCTTCTTCTAGTATATTTATTACAATATTTGTGAGCTGGGTAACGTTTGCTGTGGTCTAAAACACCATGGCACAGAAACAACACAGAAATGCAGCCAATATTACATACAGATGGCGTGTCATGAGACAGGCAAATATAAATTAAATGCACGAAGGACGTAAGTAAAGGAAATGAAATGCTCTCAAATATGTCGACAAATGAGGCATAATGATGCAATATGTACATACAGTTAGCCTATTTAGCATGTTAGCACCGATTAGCTCGCAGTCACGGATTGACCAAATATGCCTGTTAAGCACTCCAGCAAATCAGTAAAACCAACAAAGCTCACCATTGTGCATTCACTCACAACATACAACTTTTGGTGGACAAAATGAGACGAAGAAAGAGTGGCATAAAACACGTCTTTCTGTGGCAGCATCAGAGAAAGTTGTACATGTAAACAAACTACGATGAGTTCAAGGATCGCTGAAATTAGTAGGACAACACAGTGCTTGCCAAATACTCTCATCATTAAGCATGTATGACATTAACAGTGGGATTTTTAACAATTGGGGAGGTTTGTGTCATGTTTATCATCCTACAGAAAATATATTAAAACAAAACAAAACAATTTTTTCTTCATCTTTTTCCATTTTCACACATCTCTGAAAGAGGTCCATGGAGCCACTAGGGCGGCACTTTTACTCAAGTATCTTGATTAAAACATCAGTAGCTGAGGACGCAAAGTAGAATAGGAGCGGGTTACCTTCTTTTTCTGTCGTTTTTGACCACCTGGTCTGCTCTTCTTTCCCCATTTTTCCACAGGTTCTGACTCAGTTTTTTTCCCCATTGGGAGAGCTCCTGATTTATCAGGATCACATTTCAGACGAGTCCTTTAAATTTTTTCCATCCAAATTCTGACCAAAACCCTTCTTGTTTGAAGCCACAATCATGAAAAGGATTACAGCAAAAATTGCACTCCTGTCACTTGGTCCGTCCCATTTGGTCAGTCTATTAGACTGGAGAGGTCCATACTTTCCTCATATTCCCATCATTTGGAAATGTATGTAGGCTGACCCCTTCTTTTAGTTGTATTGCTACAACCTGCAACAATGCATCTGGCGGACATATCTACTAATTCCTCCATATTCTGCGTGGAAATATCCTGATTTGGGAGGAAGATGCTACCAAAACACATTCTACCCAATATAAAATTGTATCCAGATTTCTGTAGGTCTACAGGCCTCATTTTCCCTACATTTTGGAGCCAGGATTGGGCGCTCCAAAATGTTCAGTTCAGTTCAGTTCAGTTTCAGTTTATTTCGAACATGCATAATGTGCTAAAACTCGTAAAAAATCAAGCCTAAAATCTCTACTGCGTCTATTTTTTTTGTCTCTTAGAATATTGTTTGTCTTTGGTACATTAATGTGTATATTGTATATTGTATTGGTTCTTTGTTTTATTTTTGCAAACAATATATATATATTTTTACATTACTCTTTTTTTATCTTTGATATGAACATTATTATGTAAACTCCAAGTTGTTGTTGTTTTTTTTTGTTGTTGCTATTTTTGTATTACAAAATTGTATTATTGATCATGTTGTACTGCATTGTAAACTTTTGTTTTGTGATTGTGTGACGTTTTCTGCCTGGACCCCAGGATGAATAGTCTCCACTGCGGTGTAGACTAATGGGGATCCTTAATAAACTAAACTAAACGTACCAGTAGACATCATTTTTATGTCCAGAACTTTGAAATAAGTGCCAATGTTGTCAGCATTAGAGGAACCCTTTAATCATGCCTTTATTTTTTATCGGCAAAACATCAGCTATACATTTTGACAAGCATAAACACAAAACATTCAGAGCGTGTTATGGGTGACAACCTGAGGATTCTTATCTACCATAACCCTCCTGTGAAAATGACAAACTATAAGAGTGTGTGCGATACGCATCAGCCGTTGATTAACGAGGTGAGATGGACACACAAGGGTCCTGGCTTTGGAAGCCTCCATCCGACACTTCCCCACACTTCACAGGACCAACTTCTTTTTATTATTTGTGCTTCTCTCCCCACCTCTCCGCTCCATTTCTCCACCCACCCTATGCCTCTTTCTTTTGAGGTCCACCAAAGAGATGAAAAATGGCGTGCAGCTGGCCCAGCACTTCCTTCCCTTGTCGGGGGTCAGCAGTTCACTATGCTGATGGAGACCCACACACCTCCATTAATGAGAGCTCCCCTGGACTCACACAGGTTGCTTTGCTGCACCACTGGACAGCCAGCACTGCTATGTTGGGTTGGTCTCTGAGATATTTAACTCACAGGATGGTAGTAAATAAATATCTCTCATCTTTCTCTGTGCATTTCGCATACTTGTGTGAGCCTTTTCCTCCCACAGTCCAAATACATGTTTGTTTTGTTTGTTAAAAACTGTAAAAGTGTGACTGTGCATAATTGTCGTTAAAGAGGAACTTTTTGGGGGAATTTTGCAATCATTTTGAAAGACATGACGGATGTATTTTTATATTTAATGCATTCTAATTTGTAATAAAAGTCTGCTTACACCGGAGCCATTGAGAGAGAGGTCATCTATTCCGCCCATCAAACCCAATAAAAAACATCCAAAAAGTGCCGACAATGTGATTTGAATATTGACCAAGTATTAGTGATATTTTTATTGCAAGCACTAACGCAGACAAACTATTTATAGCGGCGCCGTGATCAATAGTTTATGTGCCAATCAACCAATCAAAAACGTTTATTTATATAGCCCTTAATCATAAGTGTCTCAAAGGGCTGCACAAGCCACAACGACAGATCCCACATCAGGGCAAGAAAAAAACTCAACCCAATGGGCACAATGAGAAACCTCGGAGGGGACCGTGGATGTGGGAACCATCCCCCCCCTCCGGGCAACCGGTGCAATGGATGTCGAGTGGATCTAGTTAACAATGTGAAAGTCCAGTCCATAGTGGGGCCAGCAGGGGATCATCTTGAGTGGAGACACATCAGCAGCGCAGAGACATCACCAATTGATGCACAGAGGAGTGGTCCCGAGCTAGCGAATCATCTGTGGTCACCCGATAACCTCTCCATGTAGGAGAGGGGGGCAGAGCAGAAAAGAGAGACGGCAGATCAACTGGTCTGAAAGGGCGGCCAATTTAAAGGCTAGAGCAGTGGTTCTCAACCTTTTTTCAGTGACGTACCCCCTGTGAACATTTTTTTTAATTCAAGTACCCCCTAATCAGAGCAAAGCATTTTTGGTTGAAAAAAAGAGATACAGAAGTAAAATACAGCACTATGTCATCAGTTTCTGATTTATTAAATTGTACAACAGCGCAAAATATTGCTCATATGTAGTGGTCTTTCTTGAACTATTTGGAAAAAAAGATGTAAAAATAACTAAAAACTTGTTGAAAAATAAACAACTGATTCAATTATAAATAACGATTTCTATACATGGAAGTAATCATCAACTTAAAGTGCCCTCTTTGGGGATTGTAATAGAGATCCATCTGGATTCATGAACTTAATTCTAAACATTTCTTCATAAAAAAAAGAAATCTTTAACATCAATATTTATGGAACATGTCCACAAAAAATCTAGCTGTCAACACTGAATATTGCATTATTGCATTTCTTTTCACAGTTCTTTTTGACAGACATTTTAGTGAGAAACCTGAGCTTGTGCTTCACTGAGTTTATGAACTTACATTCATATTTTGTTGAAGTATTATTCAATAAATATATTTATAAAGGATTTTTGAATTGTTGCTATTTTTAGAATATTTAAAAAAAAAATCTCACGTACCCCTTGGCATACCTTCAAGTACCCCCAGGGGTACGCGTACCCCCATTTGAGAACCACTGGGCTAGAGTATACAAATGAGTTTAAAGATGGGACATAAATGCTTCTACAGAGGTAGCATATCTAACTGTTAGCGATAGGGCATTCCAGAGTACTGGAGCCCGAATAGAAAACGCTCTATAGCCCGCTTACTTTTTTTGGGCTCTGAGAATCACTAATAAGCCGGAGTTCTTAGTTCTTCAATGTTGACATGATCGACTGATGAGCTGCTTCCTCGTTTTCTTGCTCATCAAACTTTATTTTAGATTGTAAACCATGCCACTCACCTGGATAGTAGAAGGACGAGGATGTAATCCGACAAGTTGTTACACTTTGACAGCCAATGTAGACTCAGAATGGCAAGAATGGCACGAAAAGATGCCTGGTTTCACCCCCTTTGTCTTATGAGTCATTCTTCATCTAAATGGGAATATATGAACATCCTAGCGGTCCACATCCTAAAGACAGCAGACCTTGTACAGTTAGTGATACAAACCTTCTGTTTTATAAGACAAGCACTGCACCCATGGAGCCTTTAGAATTGTGTACCGTTATATTCTCATCAGTGACGGAGCAGGAAGTGGCTAGAAATGCGGTAAAATTTTATATGAAGCACCTCGTCATTCATTAATGGTCATTTCACATGTGTTTCTTCAAGCAAGCTCTACAGATCTTGGGGCCCTACGCATAGCGCATTATTTGTGTTTATGGCGCGGGCGGGCCTGGCCTCACCAGCCATGAATCTCACAGCATATCGATAATTGTTGGTCTCAACTGTATTTCAGTAGGGAATATTGTTATCCCAAGCAAGCATGAAGTAGTCCACAGCAAATGTCACAGGAAAACAAGAGTAGAGATAGTAATAACGGAAAAGGTATTAACATGTAATAAGTAATAAATGAACAAAAAATAATTAATGTGTTTAAAATAATTTGTTGAAGTGTATTTATACTTGATTAATTACTATTAACTGATTTTAATGTTTTGTTTGTCTTGAGTGGTTTTTAGATATTTGCTAACGTGGCTTGTCTGCCAAGGAGCGACACAGCCTTTAAAGCAGAGGTGTCAAACTCATTTTAGATGGGGGGCCACATGGTGAAAAATCTACTCCCAAGTGGGCCGGACTGGAAAAATACCGGCGCGATAACTTAAAAATAAAGACAACTTTAGATTGTTTTCTTTTTTTTTTTAAAGAACAAGCGCATTCTGAAAATCCATCCATTTTCTACCACTTCTCCCTTTCGGGGGGTGCTTGAGCCTATCTCAGCTGCATTCGGGCGGAAGGCGGGGTACACCCTGGACAAGTCGCCACCTCATCGCAGGGCCAACACAGATAGACAGATAACATTCACACTCACATTCACTCACTAGGGACCATTTAGTGTTGCCAATCAACCTATCCCCAGGTGCATGTCTTTGGAGGTGGGAGGAAGCCGGAGTACCCGGAGGAAACATGCAAACTCCACACAGAAAGATCCCGATTGAACTCAGGACCTTCGTATTGTGAGGCACATGCACTAACCCCTGTACCACCGTGCTGCCCAATGTACAAATCATAATGTTGTTGTTTTGTTTTTACACTTACATGTTACGGTTAATAGTATTCTATCTTTATTTGTCATTATTTATACTTTCTGAATAAATTATGTGACGATGTTCAGTAGTCAACTCATTGGTGTTACTTTTCAATCTATCAAAATAAAAAAATAATATCAAAATCAAATTACAGGATGTTATCTATGTAGTTTGATGATTTTCCTCGACTGGTTCACTAATATCATGTGTTTTATTTTTATTTTTTACATATGTAGCATCATCTACAAAGATACAAATAATTGCTATTGTGACATCTAGTGGACACATTTAGAACAGCAGTTCATTCCATTAAAAAAATGTCGGCTCATTTTTATACTTACCAAACTCGGATAAACCCTGTTCGCGGGCCGTACGTTTGACACCCCTGCTCTAGAGGCCACAAATGGTACACACTTAATGTGTTTTGTATACGCAAGTGGAGCAATATTAAATCAAACAAAATATTTTCCAAACTATTCAGTGTGAGGGGTGGCTCGATTGACAGACTAGACTATGACGTCGGCTTTTTGGAGACAATTAGATGGACTTGATTGGCAGAAGAGGCCAGGCTGGTGTGCTCGTAAAGAGACACTAATCATATTGCAGAGCTCGCAGTTTAGAGCTACTAATTACCACAATTATGAAGTACACGATCAGAGGCGGCTCAGTGTGTGTGTGTGTGTGTGTGTGTGTGCGTGTGTGTGTGTGACGATGAAGAGGAGGATGTCTATCCTGAGGAGGGAGGAAACTAGGGGGTAAATAGAGGGTGGGTTTCGGCTTGGGTGGGGGTTCGAGGGTAAATGGAGGGACCGGGGGTGGGGGGAGGAGGATGTTGTCTCCCTCCTGTAGACGAGCCCTGACCTTCTCATTTCATCCTCATTAGTATCTCATGTCAACAGAACAGCCACTCCTTAATCATCTGCTATCATCCCCAGCCTGCACACACAAACACACAAACAATAACACAAACTTGCATGCAACTCAATATAAAGTGCTTTTTACAAATTAAATCTATTATTATTATTATTATTATTATTTCTACACATTACGGAACTCTTAAAACGATGAATTTTCCAAGCACATAATAGGGACAAGCGGTAGAAAATGGATGGATGGATAATCTATCCTATCACATGCACTTGTATTTTCTATTTCTGTCAGATTCAATGAGCCCGTCCCAGACTTGCCAGCATGGCAGAGGGTTGAGCTCGTCTGTCTGTGTCGCCCTCGGTGCCACGGAGGCCCCAGCGGGGTCGAGGGGAGCGGGGACCCCGAGGTGCCAACACAAATGAGCTCCATTCATTTCCCCCACTTTGGCATATGGTGACTCATTGTCCCCGGCAACAGAGGGAGAAGCGATGCAATTTGTTGGCATGTCCTGTCATTTCGCACACTGACCATGTCACCCAGACTTGGGCCGGCAGAAGACAAGCAAGGGCAGCGTGTTGTTTTCATTCCTGCACATGTTTGTCACCACCGTGTGCTCCACCAGCGACGCAGGCAAGTGTTGTTGACGGCGTCTGCAACAACAAGATCAACAGAGTAAATCTTGGGGAAGATTACAAATGATCCGTGTCAATCTGTGCTGTTTTCCCTGTTTTCAACTGCTTGTCATTATTTACTAAATCAGATTAAGTCTTAATGCGGATTTTTGAGGTATGATAGTGCGCTACTTACCGGATTGGTACGCAATATTGTGCCACAACACACGTCAGTTCTAGAAAATACAACATCATGTTGGAAGGAGTCAATCACAGCTTGATCAGTTTTATTTAGCGTTTTAAAATGTTTCTCAAGTAAAATATGGATCTGACTGAATACTATTAAAGCATAAACACTAATAAATTGCATTCAAATCAAACAAGATTTGGCAGCTATACTGTAATGGTTTGCTGTATGATTTCATAGAGTTTATAAATGAGTCAACATTACTCATCAGCAGTGTTGGGACTAACGCGTTACAAAGTAACGCGTTACTGTAACGCCGTTACTATCGGCGGTAACTAGTAATCTAACGCGTTATTTTTTATATTCAGTAACTCCGTTACCGTTACTACATGATGCGTTACTGCGTTATTTTGCGTTATTTTTTTATGTAGTATCTGCTAGAAACTGAGAAGATCTGAGTGTTGCAGCGCTGCTGAAGAGGCGACAAAAAAGAGGTGCGCCGCGCGCTGTCTGTGTGTACGTGTGTGTGTGTGTGTGTGAGTGTGTGTGTGTGGGAGGGGGCGTGTCTGTGTCTACTATCAAGACGTCATGGCGAACCCCGAAGCCGAGTTTCTTAAAATGGAGATATTTTCAGTACGTTTCTTTTATCGACCACAAAGAAAAGAACATTTTAGCTGAATATAAGTTTCAAATATGCTGAAACAGCGACAGAAACAACATGCTTCGACGAAGCTAGTAAAGAGACACACACTCACCTCCACCTCCAACAGCGGCTGGATTTTAATGAGGCACTGCACACTGAAGGTACACACACTCTGTCAATTCTCTTATATACTCTTTAATTTTAAACTTTTAGAGTGTTTGATTATCACATCACTCTAAATGTTTAGACTATAAAGTTCACAAACCTAAAGAGGGATACTAGTGGGCCAGGCTAATATTTCCTTTTCTCTAAACTAAGTGGGGAAATGTGTAGAGTGTTCTGGGCTTCAGACATGATTTTATTTCAGAATTCCTTAGGCTTTATGTATGTAGTGTGTGCCTTTCTTGTTTTACAGCTATTGTTATTATGCTGTTTGTTACTTATGTATGTTAAGTTGCAGCTATTTAAAATAGTTTTGTCAATTTGTTCTGGTCTGAAACAAATTGGCCCTTTAAAACATATCTTTGTCTTTGTGTGTTGTATGTAGAGCACATTGCTTAGCAGAGTTCAGTGATGCAAATGCATGTCAAGTTGATCAACAGATTGTATTATTCTCCAGTGCAATAACAGTACTAAAATGAAGGCTAAAAGGGCATTAAATGGGGCCTTAAAAAAATCAATAAAAATATATATAAGTAACTAAATAGTTACTTTTTACAGTAACGCATTACTTTTTGGTTTAAGTAACTGAGTTAGTAACTGAGTTACTTTTGGAATAAAGTAACTAGTAACTGTAACTAGTTACTGGTTTTCAGTAACCAACCCAACACTGCTCATCAGTGAGAGCAATGTTGTTGTTTTTGTCAATACAGTCATCTATCTATGCATTATTATGTCATACTTTACCATATTTTCGTGGGAACTTTTTTAGAAAACAGAGGTTAATATATACCAGGGGTGTTAAACTCATTTTAGCTCAGGGGCCGCATGTAGAACCATCTATTCCTACGTGGGCCGGACGGGTAAAATACAACTGCGGCAACTTCAGATTGTTTTCTTTGTTTTACTTTGGCCTAAAATAGAACAAGCACATTCTGAAAATAGGACATTTCACATATAATCCTCTTGACAAAACATTTCAAGTTAGTTGAAAAAACTGCGGAAAAAAGTGGTGCAGTTTCAAAAACCACATGAAGAAAACAATGAACTTAGACTTAATCTCAGTGTATCTACAAAGCAATTCAACTTTATGTCACAGCCCATGTAGGATTGAACAAAAAACATAAGATAGTATGAATAAAAACTCTTTTATGTATCAACTACCTCAATTTTCTTTCCACTGTTCACTTTCTTTAAATTTTCACAGAAGAAACTCATTTTCAAAGAACTATATGGTTTCACGGTGGCAGAGGGGTTAGTGCATCTGCCTCACAATACGAAGGTCCTGAGTAGTCTTGGGTTCAATCCCTGGCTCGGGATCTTTCTGTGTGGAGTTTGCATGTCCTCCCCGTGACTGCGTGGGTTCCCTCCGGGTACTCCGGCTTCCTCCCACCTCCAAAGACATGCACCTGGGGATAAGTTGATTGGCAACACTAAATTGGCCCTAGTGTGTGGATGTGAGTGTGAATGTTGTCTGTCTATCTGTGTTGGCCCTGCGATGAGGTGGCGACTTGTCTAGGGTGTACCCCGCCTTCCGCCCGATTGTAGCTGAGATAGGCTCCAGCACCCCCCGCGACCCCAAAGGGAATAAGCGGTAGAAAATGGATGGATGGATGGATATATCAATGTGTCTCATGCAGCATTTTAAGTGGGGTTACCAATTGTTTATTTTACTCCTGTTTGTTTTACGTTGAGTCGAGGGTAGGAGTCGCAGCCCCGCTACCATGTACCTCTTGCTTGGTATACTTGCTCGCCCCGATATAAACTATTTGCTTGCCTAACAGAATTGCTATTGCGACATCCAATGGACACATTTAGAAAAACAGTTTATTTAATTTAAAAATGCAGCTCAATTTTACATTGACTCATCTCGCAGGCCCGATTGGACCTGTTCGAGGGCCTGATCCGGCCGGCGGGCCGCATGTTTGACATCCCTGATATATACATCCATCCATCCATCCATTTTCTACCGCTTATTCCCTTTTGGGGTCGCGGGGGGCGCTGGAGCCTATCTCAGCTACAATCGGGCGGAAGGCGGGGTACACCCTGGACAAGTCGCCACCTCATCGCAGGGCCAACACAGATAGACAGACAACATTCACACTCACATCCACACACTAGGGCCAATTTAGTGTTGCCAATCAACTTATCCCCAGGTGCATGTCTTTGGAAGTGGGAGGAAGCCGGAGTACCCGGAGGGAACCCACGCAGTCACGGGGAGAACATGCAAACTCCACACAGAAAGATCCCGAGCCCGGGATTGAACCCATGACTACTCAGGACCTTCGTATTGTGAGGCAGATGCACTAACCCCTCTGCCACCGTGAAGCCCAGAAAATATATTCTTTCAGGATTTAGCTGGCTTCTTTTGTGATTGTGCCTGAAAAAAGTTTTTCAAAAGTTGCGGAAAAAGTAACAAACCCCACTAACAGTGTAACAAACCCGCACTAACCCCTCTGCACGGTGGCAGAGGGGTTAGTGCGTCTGCCTCACAATACGAAGGTCCTGAGTAGTCTTGGGTTCAATCCCGGGCTCGGGATCTTTCTGTGTGGAGTTTGCATGTTCTCCCCGTGACTGCGTGGGTTCCCTCCGGGTACTCCGGCTACCTCCCACCTCCAAAGACATGCACCTGGGGATAGGTTGATTGGCAACACTAAATTGGCCCTAGTGTGTGGATGTGAGTGTGAATGTTGTCTGTCTATCTGTGTTGGCCCTGCGATGAGGTGGCGACTTGTCCAGGGTGTACCCCGCCTTCCGCCCGATTGTAGCTGAGATAGGCTCCAGCGCCTCCCGCGACCCCGAAGGGAGTAAGCGGTAGAAAATGGATGGATGGATGCGGAAAAAGTTGCAATGTTTGGAGGATTGTTTTTTTTTCAAAAAACATTGAATTCACTTGTG
The DNA here is from genome assembly GCF_033978685.3 of Nerophis lumbriciformis. Lineage (NCBI taxonomy): Eukaryota > Metazoa > Chordata > Actinopteri > Syngnathiformes > Syngnathidae > Nerophis > Nerophis lumbriciformis. The sequence goes on from NC_084551.2 coordinate 17,228,693, forward strand.
ATTTTATGAATTTGTTATTGATGTTTTAAAGGTGAACTGCATCTTTTTTTAGAATGTTGTCCATCATTCACAATCCTTATGCAAGACAAGAACACATTTTTTTTTCTTTTAATGCACTATAACTCGTAAATAAATGGTAGCAAAAGTCAGCTAACAATGGAGCCGATAGGAATCGCTCTATTCTATCGATAAAGAATCGTCATATATACACGCTGTAATTATATATGTAATGTAGTAAAAGGCTAATTCAAAAAACATATACTATTTACGTATTCTGCTAATTTTAAGCATACAGTGGCAGATTAATGATGCGTGACAACGTTCTCTTTTCCTTCAACAACATCAACACAACGACTTTACCACTATGGCTTTTCCTTTTAACAACACTCAGTAAACGTTTGGGAAGAGGAGACCAATTTTTGAAATGTGGACCAGTTTCAAATGTGGACTCGTCAGACCACAGAACACTTTTCCACTTTGTATCAGTCCGTCTTAGATGAGCTTGGGCCCAGCGAAGCCGGCAGCGTTTCTGGGTGTTGTTGATAAGTGGCTTTCACTTTGATTGGTAGAGCTGTAACTTGCACTTACAGATGTAGCAACCAACTGTAGTTACTGACAGTGGTTTTCTGAAGTGTTCCTGAGCCCACGTGGCGATATCCTTTACACACTGATGTCGGTTTTAGATGCAGAGGGATCGAAGGTCACGGGCACTCAATGTTTATTACGCTTACGTGCAACGATTTCCTCAGATTCTCTGAAACTTTTGATGATATTATGGACTGTAGATGGTGAAATCCCTAAATTCCTTGCAATAGCTCGTTGAGAAATGTTGTTCTTAAACTGTTGGACAAGTTGCTCACGCATTTGTTCACAAAGTGTTGACCCTTGTAAATAATATACTGTATTGTTGTTGTTGCTTAGGGCTGTAGACAGGAATTACATGTTGGTGTAGCTATGCGGGAGGAAGACAATTGTGACTTTTGAGCAATAAAGAGTTGATATATCAGTTGATATATTGCTACACGCTTTGTCACACCTGCTTTGTCTACACAAGAACCAAACACACACTATATGACCAAAAGTATTTGACCACCAGCCTTTACTCACATATGAACTTATAGTGCCCATCCATCCATCCATTTTCTACCGCTTATTCCCTTTGGGGTCGCGGGGGTCGCTGGAGCCTATCTCAGCTACAATCGGGCGGAAGGCGGGGTACACCCTGGACAAGTCGCCACCTCATCGCAGGGCACTTATAGTGCCACCCCATGGAATTGTCCAAAATGTTTTGGTATCCTGGAGCATTCAAAGTTCCTTTCACTGGAACTATCTAACTAACTCCTGCACCAAATTTCACACTCGGCACAATGCAGTCCGAAATGTAGCGTTCTCCTGGCAACCTCCAAACCCAGACTCGTCCATCAGATTGCCAGATGGAAAAGCGTGATTCATCACCCGAGAGAACGCATCTCCACTGCTCTAGAGTCCAGTGGTGACGTGCTTTACACCACTGCATCCCACGCTTTGCATTGGACTTGGTGATGTATGGCTTAGATGCAGCTGTTCGGCCATAGAAACCCATTCCATAAAGCTCTCTGCGTACTGTACGTGGGCTAATTGGAAGGTCACATGAAGTTTGGAGCTCTGTAGCAACTGACTGTGCAGAAAGTCTTTGCACTATGCAATTCAGCATCCGCTGACCCCTCTTTGTCAGTTTACGACTGAATTTGTTGCACAGGTGGCATCCTATGACAGTTCCACGCTGGAAATCACTGAGAGCGGCCCATTCTTTCACAAATATTTGTAGAAACAGTCTCCATGCCTAAGTGCTTGATTTTATACACCAGGACAAGTGATTAGGGCACCTGATTCTCATTATTTGGATAGGTGGCCAAATACTTTTGGCAATATAGTGTATTTGGTTGAAAATAACGCTGATTGGACAAAAGGTGCAGGGAAAATGCAAGGCCGCACATAATTTATTCAGTGGTTGCCAATTGGCTCTGTCGCGAAATTGCAAAATCCTGAAAGTAATTCTACAGTTGCAAACCAAAAAGTGAAACCTCAGATTTATGGGTGGGAATGAACTGAACAGCTCACCCCCTGATCGCTTCCTGATTTCGCTTTACTGAGTTACTGCTAGTGTCTGTCAGCAGAGGGGAAGGACTCATGTCAAACTTCCTAAAAGGCAAAGTTTTAACATGATGTGTGCAATATCATTATGCAGCAGTAAGAACCGAAGTGTCTAGACGCGATTGCATCGAAGCCAGACAGAGGAAAACATCTGATCACAAAGTCATGCGCAAAATAATACATTACTGTGTTGACAGGGTCGGGGTCAAAGGTCACTGAACTAATTTCACAATAATATTCGCTAAAGCGTTGTCGGTGTCATTCAATAATCAAAGGTTGTTGTTTGCAGAGCGTATAACTAAAACTCATGGTAACTTGTGGCCCATTTGTTCCAAGGAGAATTCAAAATTTGAATTTTCCATGACAAGGTTGACCATTTGGAAGCTAAAAAACTTTTCCACATAACTATAAATGCACTTTTAAAAGGTATTTTTATGGGTTGTGAACAACAGAATGTGACTTTGTGCTTAGGCTTGTTATTGTGCAAACACACGCAATATGCGTAACCCGCCTGGTTCAGTCCCCGCCTTTTCTGTTCAGTCCTGGACTCAAACCTGAGTCATCCAGCATAAAAGACAAGTGTGCTAGCTACCGAACTTAAGGCCAAGCTATTTACCGTATTTTCCGGACTATAAGGCGCACTTAAATTTATTTTTTTCTTCTCAAAACTCAACAATGGGCCTTATAACCCGGTGCGCCTAATGTATGGAATAATTCTGGTTGTGCTTACTGACATTTTATTTGGTACATGCTGTAATGATAAGTGTGACCAGTCAAACATAAGAGATATGTGGTAAGAGGTTTGGTGGCAATATCACTCAACTAAACAACATCATCATTTTATATGTTTCATTAAAAATATAGAACATTACACACAGTGCTCAAAAATCTATCAAAATGTTTTAGTACGACTTTGGTAAGCTATGAAGCCGCACCGCTTGATGGATTGTCGGCGTATTAAACATACGAGTATTATTATGGTGTGTGTATAAGGTAAGACATTATCTGGCGTTTTGTTTCGCAATATTATGCAAAAGCAACTTTTCTTACCTTCTGATTCCTGCTGAACTGTATTTTGTATCTGCATGAATCCTGAAAAATTTTGCGCATCCGCCTTTGTAGTGCGTGCCGACACCGTAGTCGATAAGCTTCTTCTTTTTCTCTATCGTCTTGTTATGGGACATTTATCTTCCGCTGTTGCCATCTCTAATATAAAGTTGTGTAAATTTCTTACTTTTATCTGTCAGTAAACTCTCCATGAAAGCGCTAAAACATACCGGTATAGTGAGTTTACATTATTCACCCAAGGAACTTTAGTTATTAGAGAGTTCCGGTAGCTCGGTTTTTCACAGGACATATTTCCGGCCTTGTTTTTGTTTCCGGATGAGGAGATGCTGCTCCGTTATTGATTTAAGTAAAGTCTGAATGTCATTAAAACAGTTAGCTCCATTTTTTGACACTTCTTCCACCCCCGTCCTTGCACGCTACACCGCTACAACAAAGATGACGGGGAGAAGACGCTGCCGAAGGTGAGCCACGTAAATAAGACCGCCCACAAAACTGTGCATCCGGAAGCGACTGTCAGAAAGCAACTTGAAGATGATCTGTAAAATATAATCAATGCAACATTTTGACCAACGAACCACCATTACATGTTATGTAAACCACAAGGAAGTGTTTTCTATTAAGAAAAAAATGTAATTAAAATATGACTCCTTTAATGCGCCATATAATCCGATGTGCTTTATATATGAAAAAAGATTGAAAATAGACCATTCATCGGCAGTGCGCCTTATAATCCGGTGCGCCCTATGGCCCGGAAAATACGGTAGTTGCCAGGGATTGAGGTTTACCAACGTACACAAGGCCCAGCCACACCAGCTGGCCTCCGTTACATATGCAAAAGTGAAATAATCCATCTCTGAGTTTTTACTAAGCTATGTGTGTTCTCCAATAGCCAAGTCACATATGACTGACCTCCAATCTGGACATACTACACCCCCTCCTTGTATAATCACGCTGCAGTGACCACGCTCCCACTCCGGCCCTATCCTTAACCCCATTTGTACCCTCCACCCACCCACCTGTCAGGAACCCGCTTCCCATGTCCATCAGTGGGTGATGGATGAGGTAGAAGGTCGTCACCCCACTCCCAAGAGTTCACAAATCCTATCAGCCATGCAGACACCTCAAAATAATAATGAGTGACATAACTGAAATCATACATTTAAACACGAATGCCCTCTTTGGCAACTTTTTATATCTGATGTTGACTGGCATGTTTGTGTTGTTCACAGCTCACCAGCGAGATAAACATTGACAAATATTGTGTAACGTGCGAGCGTTGCTCCTTTTTGTGTTCAGTTTGGCACAGAAATATGTGGATGACACATTGTATTACGATTTTGAATGATAGTTGAAAAAAATAATTCACGATCTGATCACAGTGTAGACTTTTAGCTGTTTTAATAACATTCAAATTAAAGTTAAAGTTAAAGTACCACTGATAGTCACACACACACTAGGTGTGGTGAATTACTCTCTGCATTTGACCCATCCCCTTGTTCCACCCCGTGGGAGGTGAGGGGAGCAGTGAGCAGCAGCTGTGGCTGCGCTCGGGAATAATTAATAGTATACTAATAGTATGTTAAATATTATGAATATTACTACTACTACTACTACTAATACTCATTATAATAATAATAACAATAATTAAAATTGCTTGTAAATTATGAATATTAATACAACTACTACTACTATTACTACTGATAGTAATACTACTAATAATAAATATTAATTAATTAATAATTAATATTATTATTTCAATAATAGCAAGTCTTTCCCCCCTCCGTCTTTTTTTCTCCATTTTTCTTCCCCCTCCTTCTCCGGTCCGGCTGTGCTAAACACTAACTATATCCAAACATTTCACAAAGTCAAAAACAAATAAGCAAAAAGAGAAGTATCCCACACTTGTCTTCTGTAAAGTAAATCTGCACAGCAGATATCAAATCAAATCAAATCAACTTTATTTATAAAGCACATGGACATCTACATCAACAACATGATTTGCATGAATGGCTGGACAAGACAGATTAAAACAATTATAATAATAATTTTAAATTGGGAAATCCAGCAGGCCAGTTTGTGGACGATGGCGGACCGGATCTGTTCCGCAGGCCGCAGTTTGGGGACACCTGCCCTAGCCAGTCCAAGCCCATTTCAGGTGAAAGGTGCCCTACACTCAGGATTGGTCGCCAATCAATCAGATCGCACATATCTGATGTCACTGATATCTGATATATATTAAAAAATGCATATATATTTATAATCTTCTATATAAACATCTTAATTCAATAAGTCGTCGTTGGTGTTAGCTCTTGCTGTAACAATGTCGCTATATTTTGGTCATAATATGCAGGTTATTTTGGGGTGTTTATTGTTAGCTGCCTCATACTAGCACTTTTTCTGTATTTAGAGCGGACACCAGACATGTGTTCTGGTCCCACAAAAGGAATGTGGAAGACGGACAAAATTCCCCAAAAAGTGCAGTTCCCCTTTAAGGCTCCAAACAGCCTTGCTAACCATTGCATTTACTTTTACCAGTCGCTTTTGGTCAAAACGGTTTTTTTCTAGAACAGATATTATCTGCGATAACCTACATGCATAATTTTGAGCCCATCAATATGGAGTTACTTAGCTGTAATTCCTAAATGGCAAATGCCATATTTTTGTTAAACCTCTTCAATTTAATGGGAATGTCTATACTTTAACCACATAGACGGGGGTCAGCAACCCACGACTCTCGAGCCGCATGCGACTCTTTAGCGCCACCCTAGTGGCTCCCTGGAGCATCCAAAAAGGATTGAAAATGGAAAAAGATGGGGGGAAATTTTTTTTGTTTTGTTTTAGTATGGTTTTTGTTTGAGGACAAACATGACGCAAACCTTCTCAATTGTTAGAAAACCCACTGTTTAATATGTTTGTGTGTATGCTTCACAGATGAGAGTATTTGGTGAACATCATTTTGTCCTACTAATTTTGGCGGGTCTTGAACTCACGCAACAGTTGGTTTACATGTAAAATATTCCACTCCTTCTTTGTCTCATTTTGTCCACCAAAAGTTTTATGCTGTGCATGAATGCAGAAAGGTGCGCTTTATTGATGTTATTGACTTGTTGGAGTGATAATCAGGCTATTTAGGCTAGCTGTCTGTACATATTGCATCATTATGCCTCATTTGTAGGTATATTTGAGCTCATTTAATTTCCTTTACTGTTATTCTCTTTGTATATAATTTAGCTTTGCATGTCTCATGACATATTATCTGTATGTAACATTGGCTGCATTTCAGATTGTAATAAATCAGCCTGCCGTTTCCCTTAACTTGGACACACACATCTAAACCTTTGGTCATTAAAAGCCAGTAATTTCCAGGAGTTATCTCACCTTCTGAGTAGCCTCTGATTTACTAATGGTTTTTAATGTTGTAAAATTGTGTAGAATAAATATTACATTTCAACATTTCTGTCAACAAAGATTAGCTTCAGCTTGCGACACATAGTAATTTTGATAGTATGCTATTATAGCTAATATAGACACTTACATCATGTGTTGCCTTCATTATAAGACTTATATAGGGATTTTTATTTTTTGCGGCTCCAGACAGATTTTTTTTTTTGTATTTGTGGTTAATTATGGCTCTTTGTACGTTTTGGGTTGCTGACCCCTGACATAGACCAACTGAATACTCTTTGACCTAATGTACACAATAGTTTTAATTCTTAAAGGTGCACTACGTGCAAAAATATTTTAATAAAGAGAGTGCATGTAAGTATTATTCCTTTCACCAGGGAGACATACAGAAATGGTTTCAAGAAGGTGTTGGTTGTCCCTTAAAATTGGGTAAAATTGTGCTCACACTCTGAAGTGTGTCACCTCTGACTGACCCCAGATTACCTCGTAATGCCTATGGCAGTGTACGGAAGGAAGAAAAAAAACAGTCCTATTTTGTCGGTTTGTTCTTGGAAACAATAACACACATTATGAGCGGTGTCGCAATTGCAGAGAAGCTGAGATCTTGTGTGTCTTTTCCCATCAAAAGAGCCCTGGGAGGTTACAGTGGTGAGGATCGGTGCTTACTCATATTGTTCTGTCAGCCACACGGGCAGATTGATATACTATAAATAGGAGAAACAAACTACAACGTCAAGCCCCACCACTGACAGGGGGCATAGATCAATGTTATTTGCCACTTTTACAAAAATACCTAATTCTCCTTTTTTTAATCAAGCATCTCCTTACTCGGGGCCCTTCCTGTTGATTTATGACAGCCACTGCCTTTATGAGTACCTGTTTCATTTTCTTTTCTCTGCAGTGACACCTAAAGTGATAGGAGTTTTATGCTTTTGATAACAATATGAGTTTCACTTTGACTTACAATTCATGACCCTGTCAGGAGGGAATAAATAACAACCAGTCCAGCGCAAAACATCCACAGGCTTCTATGACACAACATCCACCTAATGGAATTTACCACAGGATGCGAACACGGAGGACACAACTATGAATCTGAAAATGCAAAGAGAAGAATAAAAAACATAATGTATATATATATATATATATATATATATATATATATATATATATATATATAAATATATACAGGTAAAAGCCAGTAAATTAGAATATTTTGAAAAACTTGATTTATTTCAGTAATTGCATTCAAAAGGTGTAACTTGTACATTATATTTATTCATTGCACACAGACTGATGCATTCAAATGTTTATTTCATTTAATTTTGATGATTTGAAGTGGCAACAAATGAAAATCCAAAATTCCGTGTGTCACAAAATTAGAATATTACTTAAGGTTAATACAAAAAAGGGATTTTTAGAATTGTTGGCCAACTGAAAAGTATGAAAATGAAAAATAGGAGCATGTGCAATACTCAATACTTGGTTGGAGCTCCTTTTGCCTCAATTACTGCGTTAATGCGGCGTGGCATGGAGTCGATGAGTTTCTGGCACTGCTCAGGTGTTATGAGAGCCCAGGTTGCTCTGATAGTGGCCTTCAACTCTTCTGCGTTTTTGGGTCTGGCATTCTGCATCTTCCTTTTCACAATACCCCACAGATTTTCTATGGGGCTAAGGTCAGGGGAGTTGGCGGGCCAATTTAGAACAGAAATACCATGGTCCGTAAACCAGGCACGGGTAGATTTTGCGCTGTGTGCAGGCGCCAAGTCCTGTTGGAACTTGAAATCTCCATCTCCATAGAGCAGGTCAGCAGCAGGAAGCATGAAGTGCTCTAAAACTTGCTGGTAGACGGCTGCGTTGACCCTGGATCTCAGGAAACAGAGTGGACCGACACCAGCTGGACTGCTGCTGAGTGGTCCAAAGTCATGTTTTCTGACGAAAGCAAATGTTGCATTTCCTTTGGAAATCGAGGTCCCAGAGTCTGGAGGAAGACAGGAGAGGCACAGGATCCACGTTGCCTGAAGTCTAGTGTAAAGTTTCCACCATCAGTGATGGTTTGGGGTGCCATGTCATCTGCTGGTGCTCAATACCGGGGGTACAGCGGAATATACGTTAGGTCAGGAAAAAACACAAGATGCTATATCATCCCTACAAGCCTGTTTCGCAGGTTTCCCTGCTCGTCAGGGGATTTTATTTTAAAATTTAAAAACATGAAAAAAACAACAACAATAAAATAAAATCCCCTGACTAGCAGGGAAACCTGCAAAACAGGCTTGTAGGGATGATATAGCCTCTTGTGTTTTTTCCTGACCTAACGTATATTCCGCTGTACCCCGGTATTGAGCACTGTATAACGGATAAAACACAAAAACCTTGACTATATATATATATATATATATATATATATATATATATATATATATATATATATATATATATATATATATATATATATATATATACATATATATACATATATAAATACACATATATACAGTATACAGTATATATATATATATATATATAGACACATATATATATATATATATATATATATATATATATATATATATATATTTATATATATATATATATATATATATATATATATATATATATATATATATATATATATATATATATATATATATATATATATATATATATATATACATATATATATATATATATATATATATATATATCACAGGAGGGGACATCCACTGAAAAACATGTAGAATCTTAGTAAAAGGTCATGTCACGAAGCTTAGAAGTGCAAAATGTTTCCGGTCAGGATTCATAATTGGTGTGCTGTCATATGAGCGTTTTGATAATGTCACATGAGCATAAATGCCATGCTGTGACAAAGCGTTCTGCAGTTATCACAGCAATGTACAGCTGCGGTTATAAGAAAAAATACGGACTCTCAAGTTAAAAATCATTACAGGTCACGGACCCCAATTTGAGCTAAAGCCCAGACATTTGATACACTTTTGATATTTGTTGTCTGCACATTTCGCTCAGGATTAAGTATTTATTGAAGTGCCAAACAATCCTTTCAAGGAGTGCTGGAGCCCTCACAACAAAACCTTTAAATATATACAGTAAAAGCTTCTTCTGCCCTTTAAACCGGGTTCTAGGGCATATCCCCACCCCCTTCAACATTCCCTCAGCCCCTGGCTTGTGTGAGAAAGTAATACAACTAAACTTCTCATATACATATGAAAAATAATCTTCTGAATGGGGGCCCGAGGGCTTTGATAGATTTATATTGACACTTTGCACATTCCATTGACAAACTGGCTGTTTTGCGCATTGTTGCCAAAAACTCACTGGTTACCTCGGCAATGACATTAAATGGCTCTTTACGTGTGATGAAGTCAAACAAAGATGACGCACTGTACCAGACGACTATATCTACAAAAAAAAGGGAGTAAAATGTCAAGCATTTCAAAAGAAGCCGTTGTAAACTGTGGTAACAGAGAATATGCGGAATCCCATTCCCAAAGGTCTTTGTCAGAACCCCCTCCTGGTCCTCACGAATGAATGTTATGTGTCTGAGTAAAAGGAAAATGGGTTTTGTCTATCGCCACTTGAGTCCTGTATGTTATGTGTTTTGCACAGGGACCTAAGAAAGGCTAAAGAAAAGAATAAAACAGGGTCAGGACAAATATGCCGTGCTATAGGGGTGTGAACTGGCACAAGCACTTGGCATCAACACAAAGCATGGTCGTGCCCAGATCCCTTCTGGAAGACACACAAGATGTTTGTGGTTGAAAACGTTTCTTAGTGGGGCCACAGAGGAGTACGGGAGGACTTGAAAATAGGAGCATTGTCTTGCAGGTGTTGAGGAAATGGATGGAAAAATTATATAAAAATTCAGATTTTTTGGAGTGACATAAATGTCAGCCGACTGAATGGATTGTGGTAAAGAAATTAAAGTTACAATTAAAGTTAAAGTCCCAACGATCGTCACACACAGACTGGGTGTGGTGGAATGTATCCTCTGCATTTGACCCATCCCCATGTTAACCCCCAGGGAGGTGAGGGGAGCAGTGAGCAGCAGCGTACGCCGCGCTCAGGAATCATTTGGTGATCCAACCGGCGATTCCAACCCTGAGTGCCAAGCAGGGAGGTAATGGGTCCCATTTTTATACTCTTTGGTATGACTATTATGGTATGACTCGAATGGAAACTACATTCTGGTTGAATTGGAATTACAAAGACTACCAACTTTTATCATCCATTTTCTATACTGTGTTTGTCCTTCACAGGGTCACAGATACGTTGTAGCACATCCTGGAGGATTGACACAGGGAAAAACATTCAGGGTGTCCTATCAAATGAATACGGCTTGCATATAAGACAGTGGTGTCAAACGTAGGGCCCGAGGGCCGGATCAGAAGTTTGCTAAGTATAAAAAATGTACCTTAATTTTTTTAATGAATGGAACAGCTTTTCTAACTGTGTCCACTGGATGTCGCAATAGCAATTATTTGTATATTTCTAGATGATGCTACATATGTACAAAATAAACCACACGATGTTAGTACATCAGTCAAGGAAAATGATCAAACTACATAAATAACATCCTGTAATTTGATTTTGATATCATTGTTTTTATCTTGATAGATTGAAAATTGACACCAATGGGTTGACTGATGAACATTATCACATAATTTATTCAGAAAATATAAATAACGACAAATAAATTATCAACCGCAACATGTAAGTGTAAAAAGACCCCAACAACATTATGATTTGTACATTTGTGCTTGTTCTATTTATAAACAAAGAACACAATCTGAAGTTGTCTTTATTTTTAAGTTATCGTGCCGTGATTTTACCAGTCCGGCCCAGTTGGGAGTATATTTTTTTCCATGTGGCCCCCGATATAAAATGAGTTTGACACCCCTGATCTAAGATTTCTGATATAATCTCCAATACATGCAGTCCTGTAACGCGTTTACCTGTGCAAAATTAACAGTAAGCAGCTAAATGTCCTCCTATAAACGCACAAGGTTGGTGTTTTTCTGTATTTTAGTCAAGTCATTTACAAAAAGGTAAACATAGTCGGTTATAGGCTACTAGGAGTTAGCAGCTACACAATAGGCAAGCACACTCTAGCACAAAGGCTAAATATACGTAATAAGTGTCCTTAAAAAAATATTGTCAATACAACATTTGTCAACATAAACAAGTATCAGATATTTATAATTGCATATTACGTACAGATACAAAGTATCCAAGGCACAAAAGCATATTACAATACTATTGTGGCCACTAAGTGTCGCCAAAAACAATTACTACACCATTTCAACCTAAAGACAGCATCATTTTATTCCAGGCGTTTAAGAGGCCCTTCTAAAGCTGACAACATTGGCACATATTTCATAATACTAGACCTCCAGTAAATATGATATCTAGGTGTAACGTTCACCCCAAAATAGACAGTAGTTATTTTAGTTTTAAGCACATTTTGGAACGCCCACATCTTGCCCCAAAATGTGGTCAGGCCTGCATCAATCAGCCCGCTGACACTAACCACAGAAGACTGGAGGCAATTTTGTATTGCGTAGTATGTGTTTTGGTATCAAATCACAATCATTTTGTGCAGAATTTAAAGGAAGTCGCGAATATGGCTATCAGAGGAATTGTCAGGAATTTGTTCACTGCTCGCTGTACATATCCTACGAAGTCAGACCCACACTGTTTCAATGTCCATTTCTCGGATGATATAATTGTTGATGACTGAAGTGCTGATATCAACCAAACGGAACCCACCCCCCCCGCCCCCCAACCCCCTACACATCCCACCCCCCGTAAAAAATTTAAATAATTCAATGTATATACTCTGATGATTAACTTGTGTGATGACTGTTTTATGCTGATAGTATATATACCATGAATTGATTAACGTGGACCCCGACTTAAACAGGTGAAAAACGTATTAGGGTGTTACCATTTAGTGGTCAATTGTACGGAATATGTACTGTACTGTGCGATCTACTAATAAAAGTTTCAATCAAAATCAATCAGTCCCAAAGAAAGGGGTCAGCCTGCATACATTTCCAAAGGATGGGAATTAGAAAAAAGAATGGACTTTTCCAGTCAAATTAACTGGCATAAAATAGGACGGACCAAATGCGAGAGGAGTGTAAATAGCAGCTACCATTTCAAGGATTCTGACTACAGAGAAGAAATATTTTGGTCGGCGTTTGGATGGAAAAAAGACTCAAGCCAAATGTGATCCTGAAAGTCAGGAGCACAAGGAGCAGAGAAAGGCTGAGTCAGAACTTGCTGAAAAACAGAGAAAAAGCATGGCTCGGTGCTAAACAACAAACAAACAAACAAACAAAATAATGTGATCCACTAGACCAGGGGTCACCAACCTTTTTGAAACCAAGAGCTACTTCTTGGGTACTGATTAATGCGAAGGGCTACCAGTTTGATACACACTTACATAAATTGCCAGAAATAGCCAATTTGCTCAATTTACCTTTAACTCTATGTTATTATTAATAATTAATGATATTTATCTTTGTGGAAACACTGATCATCTTAATGATTTCTCACAACAAATATATATAGAAACAGATAAAAATCAATATGCAACACTTTATTTTTATATTTTCTCTAAGTGCACATTTTTCAAATTGAACATTTTCAAATGATCACTTCTAAGACAGTCTTGTGAAATCACAATATCCCATTTTAACTAGCTAGCCACTAACATTTTTTAACAAATCATGAATTACTTTGCACCATGTTTGTACAAATAATAACTCATGTAAAATACAAAAGTCAACTCTCAAATTTTTAAATAAATCATGTCACACTTTGAACTGGACACCAAATCTGTTATCTGTTTCTTTGTCAGTTAGTGAAGACCAAGTCTTTAAAATATTTTCTTGGATTTTCAAATTCTATTTGAGTTTTGTCTCTCTTAGAATTAAAAATGTCGAGCAAAGCGAGACCAGCTTGCTAGTAAATAAATACAACTGGTAAGTGCTGCTATTTGAGCTATTTTTAGAACAGGCCAGCGGGCTACTCATCTGGTCCTTACGGGCTACCTGGTGCCCGCGGTCACCGCGTTGGTGACCCCTGCACTAGACGCTATTTTGCATCCTCTTCTACTGATGTTTTCCTTAGGATGCTTGAGGAAATGCTGAAAGAGCATGAGGAAACACAGAATATGGTGTCTACAGAAAAGCAGGGAAGTCTGGAAATATTTCCTTTTTTTTTTTTTTTTTCTCAACTATATTAGTTTTAAAATAATTATAGACCAGGGCGACAAAAACATGCAATTAAATATTCAAAATAACAGTTTTATATCCCTTTGTATACACTGTTCCAAAGACATGCACCTGGGGATAGGTTGATTAGCAACACTAAATTAGCCCTAGTGTGTGAATGTGAGTGTGAATGTTGTCTGTCTATCTGTGTTGGCCCCTGTGATGAGGTGGCGACTTGTCCAGGGTGTACCCCGAACGGGACAAGCGGTAGAAAATGGATTGATGGATATATACACTGTCTATGTGGGGAAATGGGCTCCACTTCTGTAGTCACACCAAGAGGAGGCGGCACATCAAGTCTGGCAATGAAAATGGGGATTTCAAAGTACAGTTAGTTATCTAAAAACTAATTGATATTATAGGAAATGGCTGCTAGATTTATTTTCAAAAGCAAAAAAAATAGGTTAAGATAATGTCTTAGTAAAATTTTGGTTATGAGGATGCTATGGGTTCTTTAATAACAAACACATTAGTGTTTTTCATACCTAACATCGTACTCTGAGTAATTTTCCGACATTCCACAATACAAAATAATAAAATTATGATTTGTAATGATATATTAGATCAATATAGGTATTGGTTGATGCTCATGACTCCAATATCAGTAAAAATTGTAGCTGGACACCCTTAACAATAATTGTCAAATAATTGATAGTATTCATATATAAACTATGTTGCAAGAATGGTCAGACCTTGCACACGGAGACTTACACGAAGCCACACATAAAAGCACGCAGTGGCCATATATCCATATTCTCTTGTGGGAGAAGGCAGGATATATTTGGAACATCACACTTTTAAGGCCGTGAGCTTCAACTCCCAAGGGTCATTTTCTGTTCGGCTCTTAATTGAGAGTGTTCTGGGAAAATCATTACTATATTAATGATTTAACACAAAGTAACTACCTGCGTGTTCCAGGAGGAAAGGGAGATTTGCTTCAAATCAATACCCATGCACGCTCATTATAAAGGAGGTAAAGTTATAGTAATTAGGCAGACACCAATAACTTTTTAATGATTTTGTTTTTAATTGCATATTATCGGGTTGCACTGTGCGTTTGTTTATACGCACCTACATATAAGATAATGTTGAAGGGAGAAGATTAAAGGCGCAGAGAAAGTTTTTTTTTTTTTAATTCAGCAATAATGAAACCACTGATAGTCTACAATGTGCAAAGGAGGCAAAGATTGTGGCCATCATTGCTTTTTCTTCTTTTTTTTTTTTTTTTTTTTTTTTGCAGACATCTTGTCAGCCTGCTGTGGTTAGGAAATATTTGTAAAACAACACTTCCCCCTTTGGAAAGGGAAAATTAGAGGACATAAATGTGACATTTCAGAATAAATATGAATATTTGAGTGAAATTATGGGATGTTTGCGGCATGTACAGTGGTACGCCAAATAGTGTTGTCCCGATACTTTGGTACCGGTACCAGTACCAACATGTATTTTGATACTTTTCGGTACTTTTGATACTTCTCTAAATAAAGGGGACCAGAAAAAATTGCATTATTGACCTTATTTTAACAAAACATCTTAGGGTACATTAAACATATGTTTCTTACTGCAATTTTGTCCTTAAATAAAATAGTGAAGATAGGAGACAACTTGTCTTTGAGTAGTAAGTAAGTAAACAAAGGCTCCTAATTTAGCTGCTGACATATGCAGTAACATATTGTGTCATTTATCATTCTATTATTTTGTCAACATTTTGAGGGACAATCTGTAAAAATGGATTATTAATTCCACTTGTTTATTTACTGTTAATATCTGCTCACTTTCTCTTTTAACATGTTATATCTACACTTCTGTTAAAATGCCATCCATCCATTTTCTTCCGCTTATCCGAGGTCGGGTCGCGGGGGCAGCAGACCAAGCAGAGAAGCCCAGACTGTTAAAATGTAATAATCAATTATTCTTCTGTTGTTTGATGCTTTACATTAGTTTTGGATGATACCACAAATCTGGGTATCAATCCGATACCAAGTAGTTACAGGATACATTGGTAATATTTAAAGTCTTCATGTGTCCAGAGACATATTTCCTGAGTTTATAAACATAAGATAAAGTTATAAAGTTATAAAAATATCGATGTAATCATAGTAGTATCGACTAGAAACACTCCTCTACTTGGTATCATTACAGTAGATGTCAGGTATAGATCCACTAATGGCGTTTGTTTACATTTTGACGCCGGTGAGCTATGGTGTGTAGTGAAGCATGTTTAGCTATTCCTTGTCCTGCAGGGATGTTATTTGTAAGAAACTTACTTTACTTGTCGACCTGGAGGCGATGATTAGTGATTTAGAAGTAGCTAAAACATTGCAGACTGCCGACGGACGTTAGCCGCGAGCGAGGTAGCCATGTATTAAAGCACCTCTTCCTGAGGGCGTTTCAGTGTTATAACGTCACCTTTGTCTTTAGTTTTTGAGCCAAAACGCGTCCGTCGTCCCTTTTATGTGTACACACTGTGTCTGCTTGTAAGAACTCCGTGATTGTGCGCTGCCGAACATGCTCGTCTGCTTGTAAACCAGCAATGACGTGACGTGACGTGACGTGACGTGACGTGACGTGACGTGACGTGACGTGACGTGACGTGACGACGATGGGGGGGCGGTGGGGTTGGGACCGGTACTTTTCAGAGGCGGTATAGTACCGAATATGATTCATTAGTATCGCTGTATTATACTTTATACCATACAACCATAATGCCAACTTAAGAGTGTGAAAGTTGTCTCTTGACTAATTGTTATGCTTTAAGATGCAAGTAAAATTGAAGTTGGCACATACTTGCCAACCTTGAGACCTCCGATTTCGGGAGGTGGGGGTGGGGGCGTGGTCGGGGTGGGGCGGGGCGATGTTGGGGGCGTGGTTAAGAGGGGAGGAGTATGTTGACAGCTGGAATTCACCAAGTCAAGTATTTCATACATACATATATATATATATATATATATATATATATATATATATATATATATATATATATATATATATATATATAGATATCTACATCCTGAAAATATGCAAACAAAACTGTGTTTAGATAGTTGATACTTCAAACTTGCATACATAAATATTAAGGAATATAACATAACTTGGCTTCTGAGAGTTTCAAAATGTAATGAATAAAATGCTAAAGTTGTTGATAAACAAGCAATTATTTTAATAATTAAATATGGTCATTTTAATTTAAAATAAATTATTTCAAATATATTTATTTTAATGTATAATTCTATGGCTGGATGTAATAAGGAGTCAGGAAAAAATACAAATGAAAATACAATAAATTTTGATGTTTTTAGCAAAATATAGTAAAATTTTTATTTTTTTATTTTTTTTAAATTAACAAATATATTCATTTTTAGGTAAGATAAACATAATAATACAATGTATCTCTAGTCTGGATGATTTAGTTCTTGTCACCCTGTTGTCCTCCCGTCATGAAAAAAGGCTGTCCTCACTCAGGTCCGCATGGAGCTGGAGGGGGCGTGGCTTCCAGCTCCGGCTGAAAATCGGGAGATTTTCGGGAGAATATTTGTCCCGGGAGGTTTTCGGGAGAGGCGCTGAATTTCGGGAGTCTCCCGGAAAATTCGGGAGTGTTGGCAAGTATGATAGCAAATGTCATAGCGAACGTCGTAATATTCGCCCAAACCATATGGTCTTACTCTCTGGCATTAGCTAATAGTTTTCCAACCAGGGAAAGGAAGAAAGTGAGTGTGAAAGACAGTGCTAAGAAGAAGTGGATGATATACGTCAATTTAAGAAAGAAAGTGTATTGCCAACTAAGCAAAGCGATGCTATTCTGCACCATACTGAAGCAGAATGAGTCTAACCCCAGCCAAGAATGTTACGACAATATCTACACGGTGGACATTTATCCATGAACATTTGAAAAAGGTGCTGATGGTGTGTTTCACCGAGAAGCAGATGGAAGGAGATAGCGTAGAAGTGCACCGTTATTATTAAATTACTTCCCAAAAACTAGTGTAGCTGTTAATAGTACATTACTGTGGAAGTCGCTTCATAGCGGTCCCACTGACAGACACTTCACAGGAGCCAAGCGTGCCGTTTTTAACAAAGTTTTAATGCACATAGGTTTTTATCAAAGTCTTTCTTCCGCAGAACGTGACCTTTCAGTCACGTCCGTATCCTCTCTCTCCTCCTGCTCCCGGCCGCTTACTGTTAAAGACAACAGATTATTAGATTACCACCTACCACCTGTGAAAGCTAATCACCTGCCAGTTGTGTCTCGCTGTCAGCACTGCCACGCCCCCGTCTGATGGTGCTGTGTCCTCAGCACCATGGACAGAGGCGGTGACCTTTGCTCCTGCAGGCAGCGCTGGCAACATCTGCCTCCAAAATTATATTGAATTGTTTTTTTTATACAATCGAATCTAAAAAAAAAATGTTTTTCTTTTCAGATGCATATTACATGTTAAAATTGTGATTTTTTTTTCTTTAGAGGCTGTCGGGGTTGGTACCCATTCAATTGGTTTCAATTAATTTCACTGTGAGACAGTGTTTTGAGATACCAGTATTTTAAGTTAAGAGCTCAGTCACAGAACCGATTAAGGTTGTAAGTAGAGGTACTAGAGTAGTCATATCATTCATAAAATATGTATTCAAAGTCCTCTTTTTTAAAGTTAAAGTTAATTTACCAATGATTGTCACACACACAATAGGTGACATTAACCTCTGCATTTGACCCATCCCCTTGTTCACCCCCTGGGAGGTGAGGTGAGCAGTGAGCAGTGGCGGTGGCCACGCCTGGGAATCATTCATTCCTTGAAGACAGATTTGACTAGAAATCAATAAACTAATGATGTATGCTGGAAGAAAAACAGAGCAGTAAAACCCAATATAGGTAATGCAGTGAAACTTTGAGGAGAGAAGTGTGAGCCAAAGAGGAAATCATTAAATAATACATTTAAAGGTCCAGTTTGATTCCAGTTTTGGAAACTTGAACCATTTGTATTGGTCTGCTTAGTCCTGCAAATACAATCAAACTGTATGTTTAATCTTTCACATGCATATTAAATATGGGAAAATTATATTGGAATATAATGAATGCCATCTGATTGCTCTGAGTGGTAAAAAGTGTGTGTGTGTGTGTGTGAACAGAACCGACCAAGCAGTTTTCACTTTGTTTTGCTTCATTCATGTCTCAATATAACACCCCCCCCCCTTCCCCCACACCCTCATTCCTCCAGCAGATTGCCCATTCAATGACTCCCCGGTCAGATGATTATCTAGCAACATTCATGTAATATTCCACTCACATTTAAAACATTTCAATTACGACCACTATTGTGAAATGAGCTCTGCATTCATCTTGCCAACCGCCCCGCCACAGCATCAACAGTGTCAACTGTAAAAGAATGCCATCTGAAGGCAATTATGCGTGTTTTGAGAGCCAATTATGATCGCTCTCACAGCGGCGGTTATGCCACCAGCAAGGGAGTGTTCAGAAATTTTCAATTTAATTACAATATGCTCTTTATTGGATTCAGCGTGCCAAACACTCCTCCCTCCCCCCTCACCGCTCACCACGTCTTAGTCATCTCAGCATCCACGGAGGGAGCCATTAACGCAGATAGGAGAATATTATGGCCCCTCTCAAGGGCCACAGTGGGAGCATGTGGAGCGTCCCAGCAGTGCAAGGTAGATGGCATCCACTCATCCTCTCTGCATGATCACAGCTGGCAGGGTTGAGTCCAAGCAAGGCAAGCAAGCTGGTTAGTGTATTTTCCAGCTTGGACTATGCCTACAGTGGGATATAAACTCACCCAGTCCCACAGCAGGGTAGACTGGGAGAAGCAGTAGAAATAGTTGCTTTTTGCTTTTATAACTTTTCTCTCATCAAACCAATGTAATTGAGTCCACTAAATGAGTTGTTTGTGGCTGATATATTTTCCCCCAACAGGCTATTACCTTTTAGCCATAATAGTGACATAAAAGTAATGGTAAAAACAAAAAAAATGTCAGCCGTAGTAACATAAAAGTAATGGCAAACACAAAAAAGCAGATCTCTACCAACATGAAGTAAATACAACTAAATGTCATTTAAAAAAATGCATGAAGTATCAAACCTGCAGGATGCTTCGGAGAAACACTTTTTAAACCATCATCCAAACGGGCGGGAAATAATGTACTGCATGAAATTGCATATATTTCAATATTTCATCATGCAACAAATCGATATCTATTAAATTTGGAAAATACTAAATGTATGGTATTGAGTAATAAGAGAAAGATAGAAGTTAGTTTATTCATAAACAATGTGACAATTGAGAAGGTGTCTGAGATCAGATTTCTTGGGGTCATCCTAGATGAAAAGTTGACATGGAAAGCTCATATATTGCATGAGAAAAATAAGGTATTTAAAAGCTTATTTATTTTGAACAAGGTTAAATACAGTTTCCCGTATAACACAGTGAGAATGTTATATTGTTCAATTATTCAACCTTATTTCAATTATTGTGCAGAAATATCAATCAATCAATGTCAATGTTTATTTATATAGCCCTAAATCACAAGTGTCTCAAAGGGCTGCACAAGCCACAACGACATCCTCGGTACAGAGCCCGCATAAGGGCAAGGAAAAACTCACCCCAGTAGGACGTCGATGTGAAGGACTATGAGAAACCTTGGAGAGGACCGCATATGTGAGTAACCCCCCCTGTAGGGGAGACCGAATGCAATGGATGTCGAGTGGGTCTGACATAATATTGTGAGAGTCCAGTCCATAGTGGATCCAACATAATAGTAAGAGTCCAGTCCATAGTGGGGCCAGCAGGAAACCATCCCGAGCGGAGACGGGTCAGCAGCGCAGAGATGTTCCCAACCGATTCACAGGCGAGCGGTTCACCCGGGGTCCCGACCCTGGACAGCCAGCACTTCATCCATGGCCACCGGACCTGTGTACCTCCCCCTCCACATGGGTGAGGGGGGAGCAGAGGAGGAAAGAAAAGAAACGGCAGATCAACTGGTCTAAAAAAGGGGGGCTATTTATAGGCTAGAGTATACCAATGAGTTTTAAGATGGGACTTAAATGCTTCTACTGAGGTAGCATCTCTAACTGTTACCGGGAGGGCATTCCATAGCACTGGAGCCCGAATAGAAAACACTTTATAGCCCGCAGACTTTTTTTGGACTCTGTATGGGGAAATACATATCACAGCAACATAATGCCTTTATTTCTTTCACAGAAAAGAGCAATTTGTATTATTTCTAAAGTAGGATATAGAGACCACACAAATCCACTCCTCTTTCGGGCAGGATTATTAAAACTAAAAGACATTGTAGAATTGCATACTCTATTAGTGACGTTCAAAGCTAGAAATAAAGTTCTTCCGAAGGACTTACAAAAGTTATTCATGTTCACATCTGAAGATGAGAATCACAGAAGGCCGTATGATTTTAAACATCCGAGAGCCCGAACAAATTTGAAACAAAGGTGCTTGTCTGTTGTTGGTGTGAATGAATGGAATCCTCTAAAGAAAGACTTAAAAAGTTGCAAGAATATTTTTGAATTTAAAAAGAGTTACAAAAAGAGACAACTGGAATTATATCAAATTGATTTTTTATTTTGATTGGACGTGTAATTGTGAAAATGCTTAAACGAAAATTCAAAAGTATGTTCGGGTGTTGGCGGAGCGAACAGTGATAAAGTCATCTAAAATAATTTGTGTTAAAAAGGGGGCAGATAAATATAAGAATATTATTCTTCCATCTGCTCCTTTCTGATCATGGAAATGTAAAATAAACAAAAAACAATGAAAGTGTGATTTGTACATGGCTTGTATATATGCATTTTCATGAAAAGAATAAAAAGAAATGATGATATTATTATTTTTTTATTTTTTTGTAATAAAATTAAATACTTCAATATCTGCTCGACATCTTGGCTTTTGATTTCAAAGCAAGTTGTTCATCAACTTGAATGTAAAAAAAAAAAAAAATCTCTAATTATGAAATGCATAGGCAATATGTAATGATATCACGAGGATAATATTCATGTCCCTCAATAAAAACAGGTTTGACACCCCTGATCTAAAGCAATATTGATTATTCTTGCAGTGTTTTAGAACTACACCACATCAAATGGAGAGAGATCTTGTATACTCAGTTTTCCAAATAAGTAAGAAACTTTAGAAAAATTCACACATTGTTACACTAATAAAAATATTGGCATATATTAACATGCCATTAACTTGAAGGGGAAGGAAACCTGAGCGCCACAGACCTTTAGACTGTTTTGGCACTGACCACAGATCTTGACTAAAATGACAAGAATGCTTGGTGATAACCGATATTATCTGGTGTGAGGTACTGATTAAAAGATTGCCACAAGCGAGCCAAATTAACTTAAGTTAAAAGTAATTGCCTAGCAACAAAATGCATCCAAGGAAACGAGAATCTCCTATCCCGGCGGAGGAGTTCCAGGACATCGAAGAGTCCCAGGAACCCGGGACACGTGAGATACCAGATGTGGCAGTTAAAACAACCATTTACGAGCTTCTAGGAGCCATTTCTGTGAAGGAGTTGTACAAAAATCAAAAGGGAGATGAAAGACTAACTTAAGGAGTATAAAAAAAAACATCACCAGGATTTTTGTGATAGACTGGAGAATTAAGGCATTTAATAACTTGAAATAGTCAACTGAGGAGCAGAAAGACAAACAACCCCACAGTGTCATCGCGGAGCTGAAGGAGTAAAGACGATGTCATGCAAATGTTGGTTTAGAAAAAAATGTCAGTCAATTTCAAGAATAACAGAGAATGATCAGATCAGAACTACGGATGGAATTTAGCATGGTGCTAAATCTAGTGCAGCCATCTTCTTAATGTAACTGCCCATTGTCCTTCAAATAAACAAATACAAATCATATCTCAACTGAAGTGTAGATGAATGAGTTGGAGCAAATTGGTCATAAAAAAAATGTCCATTTAGACAAAACACCAATAAGACCAAATGTGGATGACTGAGCGTGTGCCAAAGAAGAAAAAGAAGAAGCTCTCTATAGTCATTGCACAAGTACAACAACATTCTATTTTCAGCACAATCCCGTTCAAGAGCAGACATACATTGTACAGGGAGACAGAACAGGAACACTGTACAGTTGGAACAGTTGGAGTATTTATCAGAATCTGAAAAGAACATTTGATTTAATTCAAAATAGTACTTTTATCATTGAATTAGAGAAATATGGGATCTGGGAGAAAGGTTGAATTATGTGAAAAGCTACTTAAAGGCCTACTGAAATGCGATTTTCTTATTTAAACGGGGATAGCAGGTCCATTCTATGTGTCATACTTGATCATTTCGCGATTTTGCCATATTTCTGCTGAAAGGATTTAGTAGAGAACATCGACGATAAAGTTCGCAACTTTTGGTCGCTGATAAAAAAGCCTTGCCTGTACCGGAAGTAGCAGACGATATGCGTGTGATGTCACAGGTTGTGGAGCTCCTCACATCCGCACATTGTTTACATTCATGGCCACTAGCAGGGAGAGCGATTCGGACCGAGAAAGCGATAATTTCCCCATTAATTTGAGCGAGGATGAAAGATTTGTGGATGAGGAAAGTGAGAGTGAAGGACTAGAGGGCAGTGGGAGCGATTCAGATAGGGAAAATGCTGTGAGAGGTGGGTGGGACCTGATATTCAGCTGGGAATGACTAAAACAGTAAATAAACTCAAGACATATATATCTTCTATTAGCCACAACACAACCAGGCTTATATTAAATATGCCACAAATGAATACCGCATAACAAACACCTCCCCCCTCCCGTCCATATAACCCGCCAATACAACTCGAACACCTGCACAACACACTCAATCCCACAGCCCAAAATACCGTTCACCTCCCCATAGTTCATACAGCACATATATTTCCCCAAAATCCCCAAAGTTACGTAAGTGACATGCACATAGCGGCACACACGTACAGGCAAGCGATCAAATGTTTGGAAGCCGCAGCTGCATGAAATGATCAAGTATTTCCACGCCATCGTCTGCTGGGGTGTAGGGAGTATGGCCAGAGACAGGAGCAGACCCAACAAAGCAACCAACTCTTGGCCAGTGTCCAGTCTGCATGGATGAGCGAGGATGCGTCTAAGGAGACCGAGGTGTCTGATACCTGCTCATTCAGCCAAAACACTGTGAAGCTTGTCCGTCCTGGCGCTCAGCGCCAGCTCCGCAGCCCTGTCTCTTCATCCGCATCTCCACCAGTCTCTCCAAACAGACTCTGGTGTGGCAGAGACCCAGCAGGACCTTTAAGGAACAGGAAGCAGTTTGATAAAGAGAACACACCTAATCATGTTGGCTATAGTTTGCGGAGAACCCCAAGGGTCAATACTGTGAGCAAAATTATTTTATAAATGAATGACATCTGTAAGGTTTCAAAATGCATTATTTGCAGATGGAACTTCCGCACTTGTAGACAATTAAAAAGGTGATTGATTATCTTGATTAATGCTCTATACAGAGAGCAGAACATGAATTGTAAACACTGTTATATATATTTTGACAAGAACAAGAAAGTTTGATCATATTACGCCTATACTGGCTCACCTGCACTGGTTTCCTGTGGACTTAAGATGTGATTTTAAGGTTTTACTACTTACGTATAAAACGCTACACGGTCTAGCTCCAGCCTATCTTGCCGATTGTATTGTACCATATGTCCCGGCAAGAAATCTGCGTTCAAAGAACTCCGGCTTATTAGTGATTCCCAGAGCCCAAAAAAAGTCTGCGGACTATAGAGCGTTTTCTATTCGGGCTCCAGTACTATGGAATGCCCTCCAGGTAACAGTTAGAGATGCTACCTCAGTAGAAGCATTTAAGTCCCATCTTAAAACTCATTTGTATACTCTAGCCTTTAAATAGACCCCCCTTTTAGACCAGTTGATCTGCCATTTATTTTATTTTCTCCTCTGCTCCCCTCTCCATTGTGGGGGGGAGGGGGGGTGGGGGCACAGGTCCGGTGGCCATGGATGAAGTGCTGGCTGTCCAGAGTCGGGACCCGGGGTGGACCGCTCGCCTGTTCATCGGTTGGGAACATCTCTGCGCTGCTGACCCGTCTCCGCTAGGGATGGTTTCCTGCTGGCCCCACTATGGACTGGACTCTTACTATTATGTTGGATCCACTATGGACTGGACTCTCACAATATTATTGTGGCTTGTGCAGCCCTTTGAGACACTTGTGATTTAGGGCTATATAAATAAACATTGATTGATTGATTGATTGGTATGAAAACAATGCATATTCTAAGGCTATTTAGTTTGTTGACAAAATACAAATGTCTAGACGAGTTCTATATGAAAGGTATCCTTAGAAATGTGTTTATGATATAACAATATTTAGAAAATAAATATACAATTGACTGTCTTGGTAGGGGTAGGATAGAATAGCGAGAAAACACTGATCATTTTGATATCATTCTTGTCAGGGATCTCATGATTGTGTTGGCTCTCCTAACACCATTGTTGTTCTTCTGTATTTCCATTGACCAGCAACACTTTGAGTTATACTAATACTTCACATACTGTAGTTTGGGGCGAGGAATGTAACAGCCATTGTTCAAATAACAGAATGCAGGTTAGATGTGGGCCTCATTCCTACTCCCTCTGGGATGTTTGTATAAAACCCAGTCAGTTCTCAGGGGTGGAGGTTGACAGGAGAAGACATGGCCCCAGTCCCTAGGAGATTGGCGAACACAACACATATATTAATGCATTAAATGTGTTGACTGTGTCCAGCCCAGGGATGTTGGAGAGTAAGATAGAGAGAGCGCAAGAGAGGTTAGGGGGAGGGAAAAAAAATAAAACTGTTGTAATGTATGGCGTTGTCTTGTGTAGCGTGTCTGGCAGCGGTGCTGGGGAAGGCGGGGGTGGGGTCGGAGGAGTGTCGGCCAGATTATAAGGCCTGTGGTGAGAGATGAGGGATGGCCGACTTGTAAACAAGTGACAAACGTCCTGGATGACAATTCCTAATCCATCATAGTCCTGTCAGCGGTGACCAGTGAGGTGACGGACAGGACCCTGGAGAGGGGACAGCTGCTGCACGTCAATCCACATCATAATTTGAAAAGCTTTTCCGCGTGAGCTGAAAAAGGCAAAGGGGAAAACAGAGGAGGAATGGAGCCATATGCACTTACAATCTCAATTGTCTCCAAACGTATCCAACTATTTTATATATTTTACCCTGCCTATATAACAAAGATTGTTTAAAAAAATGGGCAGCTTAAAAAAAAATATCCTGCATCCCATGGGGACAAGCATTGTGTTTACATTTAAAGTATTTATATGTTCACACACGAACATAATCCATCAATCCCATCCATTTTATACCGCTTGTCCCTTTTATATAAAAGGAAAAAACGTGCAAGAAAGTTTAAAAATTGGAAAGCCACATCCCTAAAGACTAGGAGTTATTTGTTATTGTGAATACCACGGTAAAAATCTGCCCTAGCAATAATGCCATGATGTCTGACGGTATAGTGGGTATAGTTATAGTGCATGTGCCTCACAATACAAAGGTCCTGGGTTCGATCCTGGGCTCAAGATCTTTCTGTATGGAGTTTGCATGTTCTCCCTGTGACTGCGTGTACTCCGGCTTCCTCACACCTCCAGAAACATGCACCTGGGGATAGGTTGATTGACAACACTAAAAATTGGCCCTCGTGTGTGAATGTGAGTGTGAATGTTGTCTGTCTATCTGTGTTGGTCCTGCAATGAGGTGGCGACTTGTCCAGGGTGTACCCCGCCTTCCGCCCGGATGCAGTTGAGATAGGCTCTAGCACCCCCGCGACTCCGAAAGGGACAAGCGGTAGAAAATGGACGGATGGATGCTTACAAACAGACAAACAAACCCTGGCCAAAAGATATCTTCTTTGGCGAAGGTCTGCGTACTAAAGTACTTCGTCTTGAGGGTTTCCAAGGAGACAGAGCGGGGTATAGAGCCCGGTCGGAGCTCAGACTCTGCATACCGTGGGATATATGAGAAACTACTTGATAAACCATTACCCAGAAAATATATTTGAAGCCAGCAAAGCTAAACAGGTATTAACAGGTTGAGGTATTCACATTATTAAGAGTTAAATTGTCAGATATTTGCTTGACACAGTGGATGAACAAGTCTTTGTACTTAAAAATACATGTTGGTAGTAATAAATATGAACATATGAGCATTATGTTTGTCTTCAATTGCAGTGAGTGTAATTATCCTAAACATTCCTGCCACTTCATTTCACGCACTACAACATTTTTACCAAGTCTTTGTATTTTTTGGACAATTCTACAATAATATCGTAACAATATCGAACCTTGAGCTTTTGATATAATTTCTTGCTTACTAAAGACATCACATTCATTACATGAGCAAAAAAGAACAAAGTCAAACGCAATACAGCATGTATCATATACAAAAAACATACTCATAGTTTACTCCAGACCAACGCAAAACAATGAAATATAGTCGTGGATTGAAGAGTTGGCGGTAGGTGTTTTTATTACTTAAAAAAAAATGGTTTTGTTTGATAAAATTCTACCCAAACATTTAAAGTCAAGTACAAAAAAGGCAATAAGAGGAGTATCCCACACTTCTCTTTTCTAAAGAAACTTTGTACAGCAGATATGGGGATCTACATCAATAATATGTTTAGCCTGGGTGGCTGGACAAGACAGATTAAAAAAAAAAATTATAATAATAAACAATATATATATATATATATATATATATATATATATATATATATATATATACTCCTCTCTGAGCTGCCACCTTACCGTTGTAGAGGAGTTTGCGTGTCCCAATGATCCTAGGAGCTATGTTGTCCGGGGGATGTATGCCCCCTGGTAGGGTCTCCCAAGACAAACTGGTCCGAAGTGAGGAATCAGACAAAGAGCAGCTCGAAGACCTCCATGACAAATAAAAATAAAGCACCCAGATTTCCCTCGCCCGGACGCGGGTCACCGGGGCCCCCCTCTGGAGCCAGGCCCGGAGGTGGGGCACGATGGCGAGCGCCTGGTGGCCGGGCCTGTCCCCATGGGGCCCGGCCGGGCACAGCCCGAAGAGGCAACGTGGGTCCCCCCTCCAATGGGCTCACCACCCATAGCAGGGGCCATAGAGGTCGGGTGCATTGTGAGCTGGGCGGAAGCCGACGGCAGAGCACTTGGCGGTCCGATCCTCGGCTACAGAAGCTAGCTCTTGGGACGTGGAACGTCACCTCGCTGGGGGGGAAGGAGCCTGAGCTAATGCGCGAGGTTGAGAAGTTCCGGCTAGATATAGTCGGACTCACTTCGACGCACAGCAAGGGCTTTGGAACCAGTTCTCTCGAGAAGGGATGGACTCTCTTCCACTCTGGCGTTGCCGGCAATGAGAGGCGACGGGCTGGGGTGGCAATTCTTGTTGCCCCCCGGCTCAGAGCCTGCACGTTGGAGTTCAACCCGGTGGACGAGAGGGTAGCTTCCCTCCGCCTTCGGGTGGGGGGACGGGTCCTGACTGTGGTTTGCGCATACGCGCCAAACCGCAGCTCAGAGTACCCACCCTTTTTGGATTCGCTCGAGGGAGTACTTGAGAGTGCTCCCCCGGGTGATTCCCTCGTTCTACTGGGGGACTTCAATGCTCATGTTGGCAGCGACAGTGAAACCTGGAGAGGCGTGATTGGGAAGAATGGCCGCCCGGATCTGAACCCGAGTGGTGTTCTGTTATTGGACTTTTGTGCCCGTCACAGATTGTCCATAATGAACACCATGTTCGAACATAAGGGTGTCCATATGTACACTTGGCACCAGGACACCCTAGGCCGCAGTTCCATGATCGACTTTGTAGTTGTGTCATCGGATTTGCGGCCTCATGTTTTGGACACTCGGGTGAAGAGAGGGGCGGAGCTTTCAACCGATCACCACCTGGTGGTGAGTTGGCTGCGATGGTGGGGGAGGATGCCGGACAGACCTGGCAGGCCCAAACGCATTGTGAGGGTTTGCTGGGAACGTCTGGCAAAGTCTCCTGTCAGAGAGAGTTTCAATTCCCACCTCCGGAAGAACTTTGAACATGTCACGAGGGAGGTGCTGGACATTGAGTCCGAGTGGACCATGTTCCGTGCCTCTATTGTCGAGGCAGCTGATTGGAGCTGTGGCCGCAAGGTAGTTGGTGCCTGTCGTGGCGGTAATCCTAGAACCCGTTGGTGGACACCGGCGGTGAGGGATGCCGTCAAGCTGAAGAAGGAGTCCTATCGTGTTCTTTTGGCTCATAGGACTCCTGAGGCAGCGGACAGGTACCGACAGGCCAAGCGGTGTGCGGCTTCAGCGGTTGCGGAGGCAAAAACTCGGACATGGGAGGAGTTCGGGGAAGCCATGGAAAACGACTTCCGGACGGCTTCGAAGCGATTCTGGACCACCATCCGCCGCCTCAGGAAGGGGAAGCAGTGCAGTGTCAACACCGTGTATGGTGAGGATGGTGTTCTGCTGACCTCGACTGCGGATGTTGTGGATCGGTGGAGGGAATACTTCGAAGACCTCCTCAATCCCACCAACACGTCTTCCTATGAGGAAGCAGTGCCTGGGGAATCTGTGGTGGGCTCTTCTATTTCTGGGGCTGAGGTTGCTGAGGTAGTTAAAAAGCTCCTCGGTGGCAAGGCCCCGGGGGTGGATGAGAGCCGCCCGGAGTTCCTTAAGGCTCTGGATGCTGTGGGGCTGTCTTGGTTGACAAGACTCTGCAGCATCGCGTGGACATCGGGGGCGGTACCTCTGGATTGGCAGACCGGGGAGGTGGTTCCTCTCTTTAAGAAGGGGAACCGGAGGGTGTGTTCTAACTATCGTGGGATCACACTCCTCAGCCTTCCCGGTAAGGTCTATTCAGGTGTACTGGAGAGGAGGCTACGCCGGATAGTCGAACCTCGGATTCAGGAGGAACAGTGTGGTTTTCGTCCTGGTCGTGGAACTGTGGACCAGCTCTATACTCTCGGCAGGGTCCTTGAGGGTGCATGGGAGTTTGCCCAATCAGTCTACATGTGTTTTGTGGACTTGGAGAAGGCATTCGACCGTGTCCCTCGGGAAGTCCTGTGGGGAGTGCTCAGAGAGTATGGGGTATCGGACTGTCTGATTTTGGCGGTCCGCTCCCTGTATGATCAGTGTCATAGCTTGGTCCGCATTGCCGGCAGTAAGTCGGACACGTTTCCAGTGAGGGTTGGACTCCGCCAAGGCTGCCCTTTGTCACCGATTCTGTTCATAACTTTTATGGACAGAATTTCTAGGCGCAGTCAAGGAGTTGAGGGGATCTGGTTTGGTGGCTGCAGGATTAGGTGTCTGCTTTTTGCAGATGATGTGGTCCTGATGGCTTCATCTGGCCAGGATCTTCAGCTCTCGCTGGATCGGTTCGCAGCCGAGTGTGAAGCGACTGGGATGAAAATCAGCACCTCCAAGGTCCGAGTCCATGGTTCTCGCCCGGAAAAGGGTATAATGCCATCTTCGGGTTGGGGAGGAGACCCTGCCCCAAGTGGAGGAGTTCAAGTACCTCGGAGTCTTGTTCACGAGTGAGGGAAGAGTGGATCCTGAGATCGACAGGCGGATCGGTGCGGCATCTTCAGTAATGCGGACGCTGTATCGATCCGTTGTGGTGAAGAAGGAGCTGAGCCGGAAGGCAAAGCTCTCAATTTACCGGTCGATCTACGTTCCCATCCTCACCTATGGTCATGAGCTTTGGGTTATGACCGAAAGGACAAGATCACGGGTACAAGCGGCCGAAATGAGTTTCCTCCGCCGGGTGGCAGGGCTCTCCCTTAGAGATAGGATGAGAAGCTCTGTCATCCGGGGGGAGCTCAAAGTAAAGCCGCTGCTCCTCCACATCGAGAGGAGCCAGATGAGGTGGTTCGGGCATCTGGTCAGGATGCCACCCGATCGCCTCCCTCGGGAGGTGTTTAGGGCACGTCCGACCGGTAGGAGGCCACGGGGAAGACCCAGGACACGTTGGGAAGACTATGTCTCCCGGCTGGCCTGGGAACGCCTCGGGATCCCCCGGGAGGAGCTGGACGAAGTGGCTGGGGAGAGGGAAGTCTGGGCTTCCCTGCTTAGGCTGCTGCCCCCGCGACCCGACCTCGGATAAGCGGAAGAAGCTGGATGGATGGATGGATATATATATATATATATATATATATATATATATATATATATATATATATAATCTCGTTACCTTGCGTAATGACAATAAAGCTGATTCTGATTCTGATTCTGATATTAGATTTTTTAAGAATCGTTACAAATAGGGATGTTTGATAATGGCTTTTTGCCGATATCCGATATTCCGATATTGTCCAACTCTTTAGATACAGATACTGATATCAACCGATACCGATATCAACCGATATATGCAGTCGTGGAATTAACACATTATTATGCTTAATTTGGACAACCAGGTATGGTGAAGATAAGGTACTTTTTAAAAAAAATTATAAAATAAGATAAATAAATTAAAAACATTTTCTTGAATAAAAAAGAAAGTAAAACAATATAACAACAGTTACATTTAAACTAGCAATTAATGAAAATTAGTAAAATTAACTGTTAAAGGTTGGTACTATTAGTGGACCAGCAGCACGCACAATCATGTGTGCTTACGGACTGTATCCCTTGCAGACTGTATTGGTATAAATGATAAATGGTTTGTACTTGTATAACGCTTTTCTACCTACAAGGTACTCAAAGCGCTTTGACACTACTTCCACATTTTACCCATTCACACATACATTCACACACTGATGGAGGGACCCATCAGGAGCAAGGGTGAAGTGTCTTGCTCAGGACACAACGGACATGACGAGGCTGGTACTAGGTGGGGATTTGAACCAGGGACCCTCGGGTCGCGCACGGCCATTCTTCCACTGCGCCACGCCATCCCTTATATATTGATATATAATGAAGGAACCAGAATATTAATAACAGAAAGAAACAACCCTTGTGTGTGAATTAGTGCGAATGAGTGTAAATGGGGGAGGGAGTTTTTTTGGGTTGGTGCACTAATTGTAAGTGTATCTTGTGTTTTTTAACTTGATTTAATAAAAAAAAGAAAACGATACCGATAATAAAAAAAACGATACCGATAATTTCCGATATTACATTTTAACGCATTTATCGGCCGATATTATCGGACATCTCTAGTTACAAATAAGAATCAGCATTCATTTTAAAATACATTTTTGTGACACCCCTACTAGGGATGCATATCAGAAGAATATGGAAAATGATATGGAAAACTTTTGTACCTCAGTAGATACAGTACATGCACTTACTTACACAACATAATAAATATTGTCAAAATGTTGTCTTTTATAAAAAAAATAAAATAAAAAAAAGTAGCAGATAAAGACGTTAAAAAAAAGTAATAATTGTTTTTTGAGAATTTCTGGATATCACAATTTTGTAAAGGTATAATTGACTAATATTATTTCCAAATACTAAGGCAGTACAGTATGGGCCTGATCTACAAAAGGTGTACTAAAACACATGCTATCTTTTAGAGCAGTGGTCCCCAACCTTTTTGTAACTGCAGACCGGTCAGCGCTTAAAAATTTGTCCCACAATCATGTGTGCTTACGGACTGTATCCCTGCAGACTGTATTGATCTATATTGATATATAATGTAGGAACCAGAAATATTAATAACAGAAAGAAACAACCCTTTTGTGCGAATGAGTGTGAATAAGTGTAAATGGGGGAGAGAGGTTTTTTGGGTTGGTGTACTAATTGTAAATGTATCTTGTGTTTTTTATGTTGATTTAAAAACATTTTTTATTTTATTTATTTTTTATCTTTTTATTTCTTGTGCGGCCCGGTACCAATCGATCCACGGACCGGTACCGGGCCACGGACCGGTACCGGGCCGTGGCCCGGTGGTTGGGGACCACTGTTTTAGAGCACGCAAAGCTGATCTACTAAATGTGTGCAAAGTGGATTGCTGAGCAGAATAAGGTGTGTAATCCATTTTGCGTCTCTGTCTTCATGAATATGCAGAATGTATGCTAAACTGTCATGACCTGGGAGGTCATGACTCAATTATTTTTGCTGTGGTTCTACCTAGGCTTGTGTTTAGTTCTGTTCCAGCGTGTCTTCCCTTTGTTTACTTTTCTCGTTGCCTTGGACACTGATTAGACACTCCTGTTTCTGTTTAGTAATTAGTTATCTCACCCGTTGCTTCCTCTAATCACGCCCCTTTATATTATGTTGTATACCAGCCTTAGTTGCTAGATCAATGCTCCCTTCAGGCGGCCACTTGCCATTTTCGGACGTACTGCAAGTGAAAAAGGGTGTCCCTCAAGGTTTTGTGTTGGGCCCCTTATTATTCACTATTTACATAAATAATCTTGGACAGAATATTCCGAACTCAACTTTCCATTTCTATGCTGATGATACTGTCATATACTGCACAGCACCCACTCCTGCTGAGGCCTTTAAATATCTACAACATGCATTTGACAGAGTACAAGAACAACTTTGCTATCTTCAACTGGTTTTAAATGCAGATTAAACAAAGTGTGTGTTCTTTACCACATCAAAAACTGTAAGATCAGCACTGTGTGAGAACATTTTAACAAGAAATGGGCGACAAATTATGTTAGTATCTGCTTTTAAATATTTAGGATTTTTAATTGATGACCACTTGGCCAGGTCTCCCTTGGAAAATAGATATTTGATCTCAATGGGATTTTACCTGGTTAAATAAAGGCTAAATAAATAAATACAATAAATAAAATTGTTTAGTCATCCTCTGATTCCTCTACAAGTAAGTTATATGTTGATAGCTACTCCTGAGCTAAGTTCCTCTTGAAGCTTTTCCCTAGCAACCCGTGTACACGGCACATAAATATTTTGTACTTTGTTGCTTTAATTTTTGGATAAAACATTAATTCCTA
>NC_084551.2:17267500-17320000 GCF_033978685.3 Nerophis lumbriciformis
ACAACTTTTTTAGGTGTAGTAATTGATAATATAATAACTGGAAAACTGAGAAAATATACAACATAAAGGTGCCTTGAAATACGTCAATAATGCATAAAGGTAAATATGATCTGGACCAAAAATCTTTTCATATTCTTTTTTTTTTATAGAAATAATTACAGAAGTATGCTTGATTCACTAACAGCGTATCAAAAACATCAGTGTTGGGTTATGAAAAACAAACCCTTTATTTACCGAATCAAAAATATCCAAATTCAATTATTTGTTGTACCGTATTTTACAGACTATAAGGCTATATAACACTATATATAAGACTATGCTTTAATTTTCTCAAAAATCGACAGTGCGCCTTATAACCCAGTGCGCCTAATATATGTATTATTTTTGGTTGTGCTAACCAACCTCGAAGCTATTTTATTTGGTACATGGTGAAATGATGAGTGTGACCAGTAGATGGCAGTCACACATGAGAGATACCTGTGGGCTGCAGGAAGACACCTGTTCAATTGACGTCAGCGAATTATCCATATATGGTAAAATGTTTACCCAAAGTGCTTTGCACGTGTCCGTCATTGTAGTCCGTCGATGTAGTTAATAACCTCCTCCTTTTTCTCGATCCTCTTGCTGTTGGGCATTCATTGTCCGCTGTTGCCGTTTCTAATATAAAGTAGCGTACAGTTCTAACGTATATCTTGTCAGTAGACTCGCTATGGAAGAGCTAAAAACTACCGGTACAACAAAGATGACAGGGAGAAGACGCTGTCGAAGTGGAGCCACGTAAATAATACAGCCCACAAAGAGACATCAGAAAGCGACTTGAAGATGGTCTGTAGAACATAATCTATGCAACATTTTGGCCAAAGAACCACCATTACATGTTATGTAGACCACAAGGAAGTGTTTGAAATGTTGGAAAAAAATCCCCACCGTGTAGTGGGTTTACATAATGCACCCACTGAACTTCAGTTATTTTTAAAGAGTTTCGGTCTGAGGTTTTTTTTACCGGACACATTTCCGGTGTGCGTTTGCTGTTGCACATCAAGCCACAGATGAGAAGATGCAGTTTAAACAAAAGTCTGAATGACATTAAAACAGTTTGCTCAATTTTTTGACATTCCGCCTTCGACTCCTGTCCTCACAAGCTCCAACATGACCCCTTTATTTCGCTTTACAATCCGGTGCACCTTTTGACTGAAAGTAGACCTGAATAGACCCGCTCATCAGCAACGTGCCTTATAATGCGGTTCGCCCTATGGTTAAAAAAATACGGTATATGCAGACAGCTAAAATGATGTACAAAACAAACTGTAACCTGTTTAGGTTTGGACATAATTTGAAACTGAATGATTCTGGTTGTGATTCCATTTCCAAACGATTCTTGATTTAGATTCTTACTTGGACACACCAGTGACGTGCGGTCACTGGAGGCAGGTGAGGCCCCGCCTCACCTGCCATCATGGAAAGAAAAAAAATTTAAAAAGAAAAAAAAAAAAAAAATTGTTATATATATTCAGTGATTATACTATAAAGTTATTTTCCATTTAAATTCACCAGTTTTAGATTATTTTTATTCAAAATCGCTGAATTTTCACATTTGCCGTTCAAATACTGAGAAGAGACGGTGCGGTGATCAGCAGCCAGTTGAGGCACGTCACTCAATTGTGCCTCAACATGGATTGCGGACTCGGCTAACTGCTGGCCTGCTGTGCAGTGAGACCGTATTGCTATATGAATTATATTATACATTTCCATAGTTAAGTTAGCTGAGGTATATAATGTACAGTGTATTCAACAACTGTATGTGTGTAACGTATTTCTTGTGCTGAGCAATCATAAAACTGCTGCGAAGACGCACTGTGTGAGGCTCGCAGTAATCCCGGCTCCTGGTGCCGGTTAATGCACCCCCGCCACAGAATGCACCCCCAACGGGAGCGCCACACCAACCAAAGCCCACACCCAAACCCTCCACGTGCAAGACCGAATCCACCCAAAAAAAGTCACTTAACAAGAGTGCAAAAACAACAATGCTCGTGCCGGAGGAGCCGCGAACGACTGCAGGGACACAACATTAGGTACACCTGCCCACTGCAGCACGGATTTCATATTTCATTCATTCACAACTCCTCCAACACGAACACCACTGTTCCCGCACTTATAAGTAAAGGTAAGACCATAATAATGTTTTTTTAACTAAATGTGCTTTTTTGTGTGCTACAGTTTGTATGTGTAAAGTTAAAGTTTAGTTAAAGTACTAATGATTGTCACACACACACTAGGTGTGGTGAAATTTGTCCTCTGCATTTGACCCATCCCCTTGATCACCCCCTGGGAGGTGAGGGGAGCAATGGGCAGCAGCGGTGCCGCGCCCGGGGAATATTTTTTGGTGATTTAACCCCCAATTCCAACCCTTGATGCTGAGTGCCAAGCAGGGAAGAATGCTGGTATGAGCTTTTAAACATAACCCGTTAACTGCTGCCAATCAAATGGTGAATAAGATACTCTTTAGGGTTCATATGTTTGTAAATCTGACTGTGAGGAAGTCAGTGCCTCACCAGCCATCAACCTCACCGCACGTCACTGGGACACACCATCATAAAAGTTTGCATGGTTTAAATGAGAAAGCTAAATTAAAAAAAATTATTAAACGTCCCCTTTATTGACAAGACAAAATGTCTCCTTTATAAATAAAATGGCGATGGCAATTTGTATTTTATACGATCAAGAATATAAATGTTAGTCCTGGTTCTCATTGATGCGTGATGCCCAATTCCCAACCCCAAACTTGCTACCCAAAAATGTACAACAATTTTTATCACCAAAAGAGGAGAAATATACTGTATATGCACGTACCAATCTTCAGGCAAAAGCCATGCAAACAAATGCGCGCAAAGCTCACTCATGCACAAACAGCACCCCAATAAGGTGTGCACACGACAAGGCAACAGCGCAGTCTGAGAAGCGGCGCTGGCATATAAAACGCTCCAATGGTGATAATCAACAGGTGTGTGTCTTAATCACCAAACAAAGGCAGGTGTGTCAATCAGGTGAAACTCACAGGAAGTGGGAAAAAAAAAACGGAGCACTGGCACTAACTGAACACAAAACACTAGGTCATGGAAGGTCATGACCATTAACGAAGAATAAGGAAGAACAATTTTAATAAATATATTGAACCTTTATGAAAAATGAAATAATCCTCTCCATCTCATTATGTTAATCACATATTATAAACAACTATATATTGATGAGAACTTTTTTGATTATTTATTCATGTGTTCAATTTGTTTGTGATACACATTGAGCATGTTAAGTGTAGACTACTAATTTTCTATGAAATGGAATATGGGTAACATTAACTAAGCTCTGTTTTTTCTTTCTAAAAACTGAAAATACTGTATGTGATGTACAATATTGTAAATGTATGTATGTTTGAAATACATTTAAACTATAACCATTCAGGCCAGTTGCATTAGATGCACATTTTGTGAATGACCATGGTTGGCCAAGAATCAACAGCAAAATAAGGCTTTACTGAAAACAAGTTTGCACCGTGCACGCACTTCACTATATATCGCGTCAGCCAATGAAGAGGCTTCTTCATGGGCTCTGCTCACCCATTCTTTCTCTAGATCCTGTGGTTCGATCTGGAGGGGTTGACCACCAGAAAGACAAATAATTGTCTTCCGCGGTTTTTATTTACTAAAATACTTAATTATAAGGCCCAGACAGCACGTACATTTTTTTCAGAAATTATTTTTGTTACGATATACTGTATAATGCTAATGTTTTTTGTTTGTTAAAGAATATAACATGGGTACCCCTGTTACGTCTTGGACGCATGGTTGTGGTTGTCGTGTTCCTTCCAAGGCAGAAGACAATGAGGAGCGGCGTACAGGTAAGATTTAAGTATTTTAATAAATAAAAGGCAGGACAAAAATACGAAAACTGAGGACGCTAGCAAGCGTGGAGCTAAACAAAAACCAAAATGTCACCAAGGGTGATAAACAAGGAATGCTAGCGTGCACAAACTTACGATGAGGAGAAAACCAGGGGAAACGTAAATGTTGCATAGAGCAAACATTGACCCAGCACTTACTGCTGGGTGACAGGAAACTATAAAGGGGAGTGATTAGCCAAAACACCTGGTGGAAACACTAATTGCCAAAACTAAGACAGGTGAGGAGAATCAGTGCCCATGGAAACCAAGAATAAACAGGGAAAGAGTGTGCACCCAGGAAACAGACTAAAGCAGAAACATAATCAACATAAATCATGCCATGATCCGGGTAACGGATCATGACATAACCCCCCCCTTAAGGGACGGATCCCAGACGTCCCAAACAAGAATCCCCTCCCCTACAAAAAAACCCCCCAGAAAGTCAAAAGTCACGGGAGGGTGGAGGGAGGACTTGGTGGTGGGCCGCCAGGCCATGTGTCCCCGAAGCCACCGGGGACAAGTCAGGTGGCGGCGGCGGGTGGATTGTCGCCGCAATCGTCGAGGCGGGCGACCTCGGAACGGCCATGTCTGTGGCCGTTGAGGAGGCGGACGAGACTGGCGCCAGAACTTCAGCAGTCTTTGAGTCCTGTACCAAAGTCTGGGGCGTCGCTGCTGTTGGCGCCAAAAGCGTCCATGAAAAGTCCAGAAACGAGGAGGTGGGCGGCGCCGAGGTGCGGCCCGCCGGACACGAGGAGGTGGGCGGCGCCGTGGTGCGGCCCGCCGGACAAGAGGAGGTGGGCGGCGCCGAGGTGCGGCCCGCCGGACAAGAGGAGGTGGGCGGCGCCGAGGTGCGGCCCGCCGGACAAGAGGAGGTGGGCGGCGCCGAGGTGCGGCCCGCCGGACACGAGGAGGTGGGCGGCGCCGAGGTGCGGCCCGCCGGACACGAGGAGGTGGGCGGCGCCGTGCTGCGGCCCGCCGGACACGAGGTGGGTACGTCGTAGGCGAGGCAGGCGCGGGAGGCGTCGTCGCCGTGGAAACAGGAAGCGTCATCGCCGTGGAAACAGGAAGCGTCGTCGCCGTGGAAACAGGAAGCGTCGTCGCCGTGGAAACAGGAGGCGCCGTGGAAGCAGGAGGCGCCGTCGCCGTGGAAGCAGGAGGCGCCGTCGCCGTGGAAGCAGGAGGTGCCGTCGCCGTGGAAGCAGGAGGCGCCGTCGCCGTGGAAGCAGGAGGCGCCGTCGCCGTGGAAGCAGGAGGCGCCGTCGCCGTGGAAGCAGGAGGCGCCGTCGCCATGGAAGCAGGAGGCGCCGTCGCCATGGAAGCAGGAGGCGCCGTCGGCGTGGGCGGAGCCAGAGGCGGAGCAGGCGGCTTGTCTGTCGGCGTGGGCGGAGCCAGAGGCGGAGCAGGCGGCTCGTCTGTCGGCGTGGGCGGAGCCAGAGGCGGAGCAGGCGGCTCGTCTGTCGGCGTGGGCGGAGCCAGAGGCGGAGCAGACGGCTCGTCTGTCGGCGTGGGCGGAGCCAGAGGCGGAGCAGGCGGCTCGTCTGTCGGCGTGGGCGGAGCCAGAGGCGGAGCCAGAGGCGGAGCAGGCGACTCGTCTGTCGGCGTGGGCGGAGCCAGAGGCGGAGCCAGAGGCGGAGCAGGCGGCTCGTCTGTCGGCGTGGGCGGAGCCAGAGGCGGAGCAGGCGGCTCGTCTGTCGGCGTGGGCGGAGCCAGAGGCGGAGCAGACGGCTCGTCTGTCGGCGTGGGCGGAGCCAGAGGCGGAGCAGGCGGCTCGTCTGTCGGCGTGGGCGGAGCCAGAGGCGGAGCAGGCGACTCGTCTGTCGGCGTGGGCGGAGCCAGAGGCGGAGCAGGCAACGGAGTATCTGCGAGTGGTGGATGTCTCCGCTGGGCTGCTGGGTTGGCCGTAGGGAGAATCATCACCTGCAGTGCGGAGAGTATGCTTCCCATCTGTCTCTCCAAAGCACCAAGGCGGGCGTCTTGGTGTTCCGCCATGGCGTTGACGCAAGCCCCCAGAACGCCAAACTGTTCCTCTTGTTGTTCAAGTTGTTTGGCCTGTTGGTGCAATGCCCTTTTTACTGGGTTGGTCTCTGCGGGGTCTTGTGTGCTTTGCAGTGCTGGAGCAGGAGGTGGAGAGGATGACGTTTGCAGGACCACCAGGGTTGATGGTGGCGTCAGAGTGGCAGGCGTCCGGGCTGTCGGCGTGGGAGGAGCCAGAGGAGTGGGCGGAGTGTTCTCTGCTGATTGGGATTGTTCCTCCAGTTGCAGTTCAATGAGTACCTTGCTGTACCACTCATCCACCCAAGCCGGACTGTACTTCTCTGGCGGGTCCAACTTGCTTTGTGGCACTGGGGCAGGAAGTAGGACCGAAGCAGACAGCGCCCCCGCTGGAGGAGAGGCAGGCAGCATCCTCAGTGGAATGAGGTCTGCTTGTCCCGCTGACACGCTACTAGCACTGGCCCCCCCCTCAGGAAGCAGATTCCAGATGCTAGATGGAGCTGGTGGGGGGAGCGCTTGTTCGGCGGGAGCAGAGGGCACGGGCGGGTGGGCTCTAGGAAGCCTGGAATCTGGCCTTGTGCGTGTGCGTCGCTGGCGCCTTTCTGGACAGTTGCCAGCAGGTGGTGACTGAGGGGAGGAGAAGCCGCACGGGAAGAGCCTGGCAGACATTGTTGAGGGCAAAGTGTCCGACTGGTACCCCTTCTGCGCCTGCTCTGAGCTGCCCCGCTGCCCGAGCCTTCGCGTACCGGGTGGGGTGGACGACGTCCGGGTGGCTTGAGAGTGGGGGAGGAAACGGGTCTCTGCTTCCGTGAACTTAGCCATTAGCTGCTCCCATGCTACCATGGCGTCGGCCGGAAGGTCTTCTTCGGACAGCTCGGCTTCGTCCTCGTGTTGCCACGGCTGGGTGTCCGCTTGGAGCTCCAGGAGGATCTCTTGTTTGTCCGTGTTGGACAGGAACACTTCGTCTGGCTGGGTCAATCTGTTACGTCTTGGACGCATGGTTGTGGTTGTCGTGTTCCTTCCAAGGCAGAAGACAATGAGGAGCGGCGTACAGGTAAGATTTAAGTATTTTAATAAATAAAAGGCAGGACAAAAATACGAAAACTGAGGACGCTAGCAAGCGTGGAGCTAAACAAAAACCAAAATGTCACCAAGGGTGATAAACAAGGAATGCTAGCGTGCACAAACTTACGATGAGGAGAAAACCAGGGGAAACGTAAATGTTGCATAGAGCAAACATTGACCCAGCACTTACTGCTGGGTGACAGGAAACTATAAAAGGGAGTGATTAGCCAAAACACCTGGTGGAAACACTAATTGCCAAAACTAAGACAGGTGAGGAGAATCAGTGCCCATGGAAACCAAGAATAAACAGGGAAAGAGTGTGCACCCAGGAAACAGACTAAAGCAGAAACATAATCAACATAAATCATGCCATGATCCGGGTAACGGATCATGACAACCCCAACTTTAAAGGGATGCTATTATGCAAAATCAACTTCTCTTACATATTGCTAACTGGTTGTATGTATTTGGGATACCAATAAGTCCCGTAAATGGGAATTCAAACCATGGCGGATGTATTTATAAAACAACCTTGCTTTTTTCCAAACTTGCTCCAAACAGGCCGTAGGAATTCAAGACTTTAGTGACATGTTTTGCCTTAGTTACGTCAGCGGATATCTCCATTATTGGTAGAGGTTTACTTGAAAAGCCTTGCGTGAGTCTACCATTTTTTTTAGTTGTAGTCCAAAGTTGTAGTCAATAAGTTTCTGATTTTTCTTTATCCTCTTGTCCTGGGGCAGACTGGCTCATAGATGCACATGCATGCTAAAATCCTCTGCTGTTGGCATTTGTAATGACAGGTAATGCATGGTTCTAACTTATCTGTCTGTACACTCGATATGGAAGCTCTACATAGTACAACAAGGCTGACGGTGTGGAAAACAGTTCAAAGGGGCTTGGCCTGGAGGGGGGATTTGGTACATTAATAAGACTGCCCCCAAAATGATAAATGATAAATGATAAATGGGTTGTACTTGTATAGCGCTTTTCTACCTTCAAGGTACTCAAAGCGCTTTGACACTACTTCCACATTTACCCATTCACACACACATTCACACACTGATGGAGGGAGCTGCCATGCAAGGCGCTAACCAGCACCCATCAGAAGCAAGGGTGAAGTGTCTTGCTCAGGACACAACGGACATGACGAGGTTGGTACTAGGTGGGGATTGAACCAGGGACCCTCGGGTTGCGCACGGCCACTCTTCCACTGCGCCACGCCGTGGCGCATTTTGAAGAGACAGTTAGAAAGTGGCTTAAAGATGGTCTGTAAAACAACATCTATGCAACATTTTAAGTAGAGTACCACCATTACAAGTTATGCAGACCACAGGGAAGTGTTCTAAATGCATACTTGCCAACCCTCCCGGATTTTCCGGGAGACTCCCAAAATTAAGCGCCTCTCCCGAAAACCTCCAGTAAGAAATTTTCTCCCGAAAATCTCCCGGAATTCAGCCGGAGCTGGAGGCCATGCCCCCTCCAGCTCCATGCGGACCTGAG
Source organism: Nerophis lumbriciformis (assembly GCF_033978685.3). Taxonomy (NCBI): domain Eukaryota; kingdom Metazoa; phylum Chordata; class Actinopteri; order Syngnathiformes; family Syngnathidae; genus Nerophis; species Nerophis lumbriciformis. The sequence continues at coordinate 17,275,995 of NC_084551.2, forward strand.
TCCAGTGTGCGCACACAAGGAGACGAAGCAAAAGAACGAGACCGTAGTCGAAGAGCGCAGGGGAGACACTTCTCCAGGGCCGATGTATGCTCGGGGCAACACCCTTCACCTTACCCGGCAGTGGGTCTCCACAGCGGACGACTTTAGGGTGAATGATGAGTCCAGCGATTAGTTGCAAATCTTGCTTTATTGATTGCTTGCACACAGCCAATCCAACACAAAACCAACTAGTCCCTCCCCGCACTCACGCTACCGCTCCCTCTCTTCTCTCGCCCACACACTCACTGACGTCACTCACCTCACATGCTGTCACCTATTAAAGGGCCACACACACACATACTCTACTTTCATAACACACAGTACAGTTAGTAGAACAACTGTGTTTTCATTACTGTGTATTTGATAGGTGCCATTGCCCCAGAATTGTATTGCATTGTACTTTCAAGTACAACAATGAGTAGATGAGTGTTATGTGTGTGTAAATGTGTAAATAAATGAACACTGAAATTCAAGTATTTCTTTTATTTATATATATAAAAAAATAAATAAATATATATATAGCTAGAATTCACTGAAAGTCAAGTATTTCATACATATATATATATATATATATATATATATATATATATATATATATATATATATATATATATATATATATATATATATATATATATGTCTTAATAAGGTTATCCAAAAAATAGTGCTCGATACCGTAGTGGAGCGCAATATATGTATGTGTGGGGAAAAAAAATCACAAGACTATTTCATCTCTACAGGCCTGTTTCATGAGGGGGGTACCCTCAATCGTCAGGAGATTTTAATGGGAGCATTCGCATACCATGGTTTATATAGGGCACAGAGTGGGTGGGTACAGGCTGGCCTAGGGGCGTGGTGATTGGTTCATGTGTTACCTAGGAGGTGTTTCCATCTATGGCGGCATGTTGTTACAATTTCGCTGCGCTTGTTGAGGGATGACAGGTCTGGACGGTAGATAATAAACAGTTTCTCTTTCAAGCATAGGTTGCATCTTTTATTACCACTATTGTAAGGTGTGCTGGATGCAAGAATTTGCCACGTTATTGAATATTCAACATTATTGTCTTTGAGGTCCCAAATGTGTTTGCTGAGTTCTGTGGTATTTCGCAGGTTTTTGTTCCTGAAAGAAGCCTTGTGGTTGTTCCATCTGGTTTTGAATTCACCCCCCTCATGAAACAGGCCTGTAGAGATGAAATAGTCTTGTGATTTTTTTTCCCCACACATACATATATATATATATATATATATATATATATATATATATATATATATATATGTATGAAATACCGAGTTGGTGAATTCTAGCTGTAAATATACTCCTCCCCTCTTAACCACGCCCCCAACCACGCCCCCCGCCCCAGCCATGCCCCGCCCCACCCCCGACCACGCCCCCCACCCCCACCTCCCGAAATCGGAGGTCTCAAGGTTGGCAAGTATGTCTAAATGTAGAAAAAGAAATCATGACATGACCCTTTTAAGTTCATGTTTTTATTAGTAATATCAAACGATTAATGTTTCAAATCAGATTAATCATAATAGATTACTTGCATGTATGAGTTAAAGTAACTTTAACAAGCACACATCTTATTTTATTGTCAGTATGTCATACAGGTATTGTATCTACAAATCCACAGTTATGCTAAAAGAGCATGAGCGGTCCAAAAAATGTTAGCAATTAATATGAGTTTATTCAAGATTAATGTGATGAGGTTTTTGTGATTAATTGCATGAGTTTAAACAATAACTTTTGACAGCCCTATTTGTATACAACCTAGACCACATATAATACTGTATAAAAGGCCTGGTAACACCAGGTGTAAAGAGGCCCTGCAAGAATCAATCTTTTTCTTAGCTCAGGAGGTCCCCATGTTGGGTCAAGGCCCTTCATTCTTATATTCAGGACCTTGCTTCCCTGCCAAACCAGGATTTCCGATTGGGGGGCCTCAATAACAACTTTGATGTGGAAAGCGTCCTAGAGGTTTGAAGAGAGACGCGAGAGGGAAGAGGGCCACACAATGGCACGACCTTCCAACTGCATCTGCACACATCTCTCTCTAAATGGCCACATTGATGCTGCTCTTTGCTGGCACCCCTCTTGGAACCAACACTGGGCGATGGGACTCAAAGCCTGGGCACCTGCCAACAGACGGGTACAAATTGATTGAGATAAAGCCAGCTCTCATTGCATTTAACCCTATGCACTAACCAGTCAGTTTTCTTTCAATCAATTTATATCTCATCTATGAAGGAGGCCTACTTTGAATTATTATTCACTTTTCATCCAACTGTCTACAGCAATCACTGTTTGAGTTTGTTTACTCTTTAATTTTTTTCATTTCAGTTTGTTGATTATTTGCGCTCATGTTTTTGTCTGAAAGAGAATGTTGGCCTTCAGTTGTATTGGCACAGTTTGCAGATACACGTTTGTGACTATTTCATATACACATGCCAGCACTATTATCACTTTTAATGCCAATGAAGCAACTCACAAGAAAAAAAAAATGAAAAAAGTTAATCCATAATAAACGTTGTGTTCCACAGGTTTCTATCTAGGATCGTGTGAACCGGTGACGTGCGGTGAGGTTCAAAGCAGGCACTTTAGAGTTTAAAATGTTTTTTATTTCATATGCTCTCTTTAATGTTAATACGGGCTGCGTTTTAAAGTGCCAGTAGAGTGGAAAAACAAGTTGCCTCTATATTGAAGCTATTATAACAGCTATTAACATAATGTCATGGCTGTCTTGAGTTTCCAATAATTTCTACAACTCTTATTTTTTTGTGATAGAGTGATTGGAGCACATACTTGGTCACAAAAAACTTTCATGAAGTTTGGTTCTTTTATGAATTTGTTATGGGTCTACTGAAAATGTGACCAAATCTGCTGGGGAAAAAGTATACATACAGCAATGTTAATATTTGGTTACATGTCCCTGTCATTAGTTTCAGGTGAGCTGCCAGTGGCATCTTATTCATCCAGCTTCAATATTCGTTTTTATACTTTTTACAAGAAATACATTGACGGCAAACTCCATAGTTTGCTACCTTGTGTGTACTAGCCTTCTGAGACTCTTTTTTTGATAGCACAGGCAGGATGGAGTAGCAATTTTATTTTGAAGACAGGAAATGTGCGGTTGGTCTTTAGGCTTATGATGGCAGGTATGGCGGGAGAGTCTGTCGAACTAAAACGTCTTTCTCCCCTTCCTGCCGGTCTTTTTCTTCCTTAATACTGAGTTTGAAGCAGCCAGCGTCATCTCACATGATCCTTGGGTACCGAGAATGTCAATCAAGTGACTAAAGTGACGTCATAGTGTGCATGCTATCGTAACGTACGAAATCTAACGTTGTTGGCATTAGTGAATATGCTAACACGTTTACGATTGACAATGACTTTTGTTTTTATTTGATCAGCCGTTTCACCGCCGTGTTACAAGCACCATTCGGGAACAATTAAGGGATGTAAATAAACATTTACAAAATGTTTTGTACTGGTATATATCTGTGGCTTGTAGTCCGGTGCAGCTAATATATGTAACAAATATGTATTTCTTCTCAAATTTGGTGGGTGCGGCTTAAATACAGGTGTGCTCTACAGCTCGAAAAGTAGGGTACTTTGACTTCTTTTGTACTCAAAAACTCTTGTTGCACACCACCCAGAAGACCGTTTACGTCGGTATAAAAAAGCTGAAACGATTAATTTCTTTACCGTTCTTTACCGTTAAAAACGTTATCAGAAGGACCTGGAAAATAGAAGAGTGGAAAGAATCCAAGAGAAAAGGGCAAAATGGATTGCGTTGATTTAAACAAGAAAGGGGGGAAAAAAAATCAATATCGGCATAAAACTGATTTATTGTGTGTCATAAAATATAAGTCAGTGCTATGAGATGGAGTAAACTGAAGACTCCATTTAATCTGTGCAAAAGCTGTTCTGAGATGAAAGGATGTGAGAAGAGAGAGATAGCAGAATTTAAAAAGGCTGGAGGGAGGACAGAATATGGTACAAGATAGAGCGAGAATGATACAATAAAATCTATGACACGGACACTTAATTGTTATATTAAAGACTCTCTCTTGTGCTCGGCAGGGTGGAAGGTTAGCTCCCATTCATCATCGGGCTAACAGCCACTTGAAAGAAATCACAATTATAATCTGCTCAATATTGTCCCAGGGACGTTTTTGCGGGCATTAATTTTTTCCCATCGATTCTCTACCCCTCATAAATCAGAAATGTTGCAGTGCATGTAATGTTTTATGGAGAGAGGATTATGGTGTTATGAAGCTAATGTAGCAGAACCTTCTCATTTACACACACAGCTTTCCTCGCTCGCTATTGTGAAGGGGGCCGGGTTACAACGCTATTATACGACCAATCTCAAACACAGACTGTTTAGAATCCATACGCACATGTACGATATTCATAGTAATCATAACTGTGGATACGTTTGTTGATCATAGTTGTTTAGTTCCAGTAGAATAAACCTTATTCTCTGTTTTCATCATCCAAGCTTCCCATCAGTTGCTTATCAAATTATTGGGTTTTTTTTTTAATCAAATGCATCACTTTGGAATATCATCTTTCGACATTTTCCATAAGTGACGAATATGCAAGTAGTAGATTTGCAACTGCATCAACAGACATTTTATGGCTGAGGCTGTAAAAGATGATGACAATTTAACCAATTCTGCAGCAGTTACACAAGAATAAGCGCTAAAATTAATATCAAGGCACGCTGTTTTGATATTGGTAATTTCAACAGACACTGCTGCTGTTTTTGGAAACAACTTTTCAAAATGACTATTACCTAAGAGGTTACTGTATGTATCCGCCAAGGTTGGTCTGTTCGTTAACTGGATAGTAACATAACTCAAAGTTAATTATAATAATAATAATAACTGGGATTTATATAGCGCTTTTCTAAGCACCCAAAGTCGCTTTACATGTAGAACCCATCAATCATTCACACCTTGTGGTGGTAAGCTACTTTCATAGCCACAGCTGCCCTGGGGTGGACTGACTTAACTCAAAGTTAAGGGTGGATTTTGATTAAACTTTCAGATAATGCCCTAAATGAGATAAGGAACAAGTGAATATATTGTATTGGTTTCTTCTACGCTACCATACGTTTTTGATATGAGGCTGTACTTCTGTGTGGCCCGCCCCCACCCACAGAGACTAAGAGAGTGGATGACTGACAAGAGGGTTAACTCTGTTTTTTTTTGTTTTCATCCTGCATAGCGTGAACCCTCTTGCAGCCTCTTTGGTAGCAACAGACCAACAAAACAAGTTTGACAAAAGGCTGAACCAATATTTGTCCACCTAATGGATTTATATGTGAGACTGTGGGATGGAGCAGAAGTAAAGACAAAAACGGTTGGGACTGAACTATTTAAAGATACATCTAAATGTGTCCGGTGGTTTTTTGTGCGTGTTTTAGAGACACACGATACAATATGGAAGTAAGCCTAATTGTACTTAGTATTTAAGGAAATTGTCATATTGGCACATGCGATGGCACCAATTGTAGTACCTGTTTAGCCCAATGAGTACCACAACAACAATAATATATACTACGGCTGTCAAAAATAATGTGATTAACCACAAAAAATATCGCAAGAATAATGCACTTATATACCTACGCAGATTAAATACGCAATCTATTTTGATGGTTATCTGAAAGGTGAAGTGGGTTGTTATACCAGGTGATCTGCCGTTTCTTTTCTTTTCTCCTCTGCTCCCCTATTCCTTGTGGAGGGGTGGGGGGGCACAGGTCCGGTGGCCATGGATGAAGTGCTGGCTGTCCAGAGTCGGGACCCGGGGTGGACCGCTCGCCTGTGCATCGGCTGGGAACATCTCTGCGCTGCTGACCCGTCTCCGCTCGGGATGGTGTCCTGCTGGCCCCACTATGGACTGGACTCTTACTATTATGTTGGATCCACTATGGACTGGACTCTCACAATATTATGTCAGACCCACTCGACATCCATTGCTTTCAATCTCCCCTAGAGGGGGGGGGGGGGGTTACCCACATATGCGGTCCTCTCCAAGGTTTCTCATAGTCATTCACATCGACGTCCCACTGGGGTGAGTTTTTCCTTGCCCTTATGTGGGCTTTGTACCGAGGATGTCGTTGTGGCTTGTGTAGCCCTTTGAGACACTTGTGATTTAGGGCTATATAAATAAACATTGATTGATTGATTGATTGATTATACGGTCAGTGATCAGATCAATGTATACGACAGTGCAAAGATGAGTGAGGAGGCTCTGACTGATGTGATCGCTGGCAAATTTCACTTCAAAACGTTTATGATATGAGGCTGTACTTCTGTGTGGCCCGCCCCCACCCACAGTGACGAAGAGAGTGGATGACTGACAAGAGGGTTCACTCTGTTTTTTTTTGTTTTCACCCTGCATAGCGTGAACCCTCTTGCAGCCTCTTTGGTAGCAACAGACCAACAAAACAAACCACACGTACATGGCAATTTCATTCATTCTTTGAGTAAATACCTGTGCTAGGAGGCGAGTATCCGCTGGGGTTTGTTTGTCTGTTTAACATAGCTCAAAAAGTTTTGGGTGTATTTTGATTTATGTTTTACAAAATGTCTCAAATGGGATAAGACACAAGTGATTAAATTTGGGAGTGATCCGGATTACGGTCTGGATTCAGAATTATTTTAAAGCATACTTGCCAACCTTGAGACCTCCGATTTAGGGAGGAGGGGAGGGTAGGGGTGGGGGGTGTGGTCGGGGGTGGGCCGGGGGCATGGTTGGGGCGGGGGTGTGGTTGGGGGCGTGGTTAAGAGGGGAGGAGTATATTGACAGCTAGAATTCACCAAGTCAAGTATTTCATACATACCGTATTTTACGCACTATTATTATTACCTAATTATACTATTATTATTACCTAATTATCATTGGCCCCGACTCCCTCACTCGCTCCACTCAGGACTTTTCATTAAACATCGACGGCTCCCTTGTCACTACCTCCACCCACATCCGCAATCTAGGTGTAATTTTCGACCCTACCCTTTCACTCCTCCCCCACGTAAACCACATCACCAAAACTGCATTCTTCCACCTCAGAAACATTGCCCGTCTCCGGCCCTCCCTCACATCCTCTGCTGCCGAAACCCTCATCCACGCCTTCATCTCATCCCGGCTAGACTACTGCAACAGCATCCTCTACGGCATCACCTCCAAAACCCTCAACAAACTGCAATACGTCCAGAACTCTGCTGCCCGCCTGCTCACCGGAACCCGCTCCAGAGAGCACATCACACCTGTCCTTCATGACCTCCACTGGCTGCCTGTCAAATACAGAATCACCTTTAAAATACTCCTCACCACCTATAAGGCACTCCATAACCTGGCACCACCCTACCTCTCTGACCTCCTCCAGCCACACGTCCCATCCCGTTCCCTCAGGTCTAGTGATGCCGGCCTCCTTGAGGTCCCCAAGACCAGGCGCCGAACCTGGGGCGACAGGGCCTTCTCCGTGGTTGCCCCCTCTCTCTGGAACGCTCTCCCCAGGCACATCAGAGATGCCCCCTCCCTCCCTACCTTCAAAGCCACCCTAAAAACTCACCTCTTCACATTAGCCTTTCCAAACTGACCCTGCCCTAGGTGTCTCTTATTTATTTATTTATTTTTATTTTTATTTATTTATTTTTTCTAATAAAGTTGTTTTTATCGTCCCCCCACCCCCACACACACATGTAAAGCGACTTTGGAACAGCTGAGTAGCCAATTGTCCAATTACTTTTGGTCCCTTAAAAAGTGGAAGGCACATATAAAATGTGTTGTAATTCCTACACCGTTCACCTGATTTGGATGTAAATACCCTCAAATTAAAGCTCAAAGTTTGCACTTTAAGCAGATCTTGATTGTTTCATTTCAAATCCATTGTGGTGTTGTACAGAGCTGGAATACTGAAAATTGTGTCAATGTCCAAATATTTATGGACCTAACTGTATATAAGGCGCACCACATTATAAGGCGCATAGAATAGAAGCTACAGTAGAGGCTGGGGTTACGTTATGCATCCCGTAGTTGCGAGACCTGTTGTGGCTCAATATTGGTCCATATATAAGGCGCACCGGATTATAAGGCGCACTGTCAGCTTTTGAGAACATTGGGAGGTTTTTAAGTGCACCTTATAGTGCGGAAAATACGGTATATATATATATATATATATATATATATATATATATATATATATATATATATATATATATATATACATCCTGAAAATATGCAAACAAAACTGTGTTTAGATAATTGATACTTCAAACTTGCATAAATAAATCTTAAGGAATATAACATAACTTGGCTTCTGAGAGCTTCAAAATGTAATAAATAAAATGCTAAAGTTGTTGATAAACAAGCAATTATTTTAATAATTAAATATGGTCATTTTAAATGAATTATTATGATAATTTAAAATTAATTATTTCAAATATGTTTATTTTAATGTATAATTCGAAGGCTGGATGTAATAAGGACTCAGAAAAAATACAAATAAAAATACAATACATTTTGATGTTTTTATCAAAATATAGTAAAAATTGATTTAGTTTTTTTATTTTGATTAATAAATATATGTATTTTTGGGGAAGATAAACATAATAATACAATTTATCTCTAGTCTGGATGATTTAGTTCTTGTCACCCTGTTGTCCTCCCGTCGTGAAAAAAGGCTGTCCTCACTCAGGTCCGCATGGAGCTGGAGGGGGCGTGGCCTCCAGCTGCGGCTGAAAATCGGGAGATTTTCGGGAGAATATTTTTCCCGGGAGGTTTTCGGGAAAGGCGCTGAATTTCGGGAGTCTCCCGGAAAATTCGGGAGGGTTGGCAAGTATGTTTTGAAGGCTAGTGGGAGATAGGACCTGATGAAGGGCTTCCCTCTTTGAATGTGTTTCTAGTTATTGTTTTAGTTATTTTTATTATCAAAGCATTTAGGAGTAGCTCACATAGTGGCTCACTTTTGTGCAGCGGATCAATACTTTAATTGCAATTAAATGTTATTCACAAATACCCTATAGTTGACTGGCCATCAGTCCAGAGTGTAGTTTGTGCCTTGTCCGAAGTTGTGATAGACTCCATCTTGTCAGGAAGTGTTGGTGACGAACCCCAAGATGCAGAGATGGCAGGCTTGATACAGGAAAACATGGTTTTAATGTCCAAAAATGCAGGTAAAAACCGAACCAGGAGACAGGAAACAGCAAACAGGAACAGGAATCAGGGAACAGCTCACAGCATACAGGAAACGGCTAACAGCTATACAGGACACAGCAAACAATACTCCAGCACTGACTGGATGGTGAGGCTGATTGGCAATTGCCACCAGGTGTGCCAGACTGCCAATCAGGGACAGGTGAGGGAAACAAGCACTCATGGAGACGTGCAGGAAAAGGAACCAAAATAAAAGCGCTGACAAGAAATAAAACAAACACAGAGGAAAAACCAAAACATAACTAAACTGTCAGTGACGAGCCTGACACATCTCCTGTCATGACCGTGAACCGAACAAGTGGCGAGAACATGATTGGGTGGATGCATATCATCAATAATATTGTTAAAAAGATGATTATTTATTGCTCTTATAACTAACCCGTTAATGTGGATGAATTCATTAGTATTGATCTAATTAAAAATGTAAACACGATTAACCCATCTGCAGCACGGAATGACTTAAAATCCCTGACATCTTTCTGGCAACACTTTCTGGGTAGTTATTTTGTTTTATTTATTTGTTGTCCTGTCCAGCTACTCAGGTAAATCGTATTGTTGATGTAAATACCCATATCTGCTGTACAAATTTACAAAAGAGAAGTCTGGGATACTGCTCTTGTTGCCTTATTTGTATTTGGCTTTATTAAATGTATTCATATTATCATTTGGTGCAGCCGGGCCGGAACTGGAGGGGATAGAAAGAGAAAAAAAGGAAGACAGAGGGGGAAATTGTGGGGACAAGAGGGGGATAAGACAGAGAGACAACAACAACAACAACAGAACATCAGCTAATATGATATGTACAAATATGATAGTAAAAGTGATAGCAAAGAAGCAGTTAGTGAAATAAATATTAATAGTACATACATGACAATGAGCATTATTACACTACAAATGGAGCAATACAAATACCAATAGAAATAGCACAATTGATAATGAATAACAACAATAATTACCTCTATTATCAACAATACAATTGTTTCAAATGCAACAATACATATATGTAATGATAATTTGAAATACAAAAGAAAGCAGATAAATGGAGGAGAAGAAAGAGAAGCAAACTGTATTAACCTTGTAGATTGTTATAGTAACGATGTAATGAGGGCGGTTCTCCTGCTCTTTTTCCTTTTGTCTTCCTACTCGTTTTCCCTCTTGTGTCTGTAAGTCTCCTACCCTGTCATTAGTTTCAGGTGAGCTGCCAGGTGTCTGAGCCCACCTGTCTCCAATCAACCCCCTAGATTTAAACCCTGGATCTCCACTCAGCCGGTGCCAGTTTGTCCGTTGTCTGCGATAGAGTTTAGTCCGAGCATAGATACTCTGTCTTTTTCCCTGGACCTTTTGTAATCCTGTTTTTTGTAGTTTCTCAGGTGGAGCACAGATTTTTGTCAGATTTTGTTATTAAAGAAAGACTTTTACGAATCTGCACTTGGATTCCTTTTTTAGATCACAACAACAATAGGTTAAGCTTTGTCGGTGTGCCATGTGTTACCCAGTTTGCTCTAGGGCAACGTTAATATATGTTTGATGAAACGTGATTATATGCATGAGTGAACGTATTTATATCCGGGTAGTTTTTTAAGTATTGTTAGCGTCGCACATGCACACATTGGCAGTTGATCCGATGAATTGATTAACGTGGTCCCCGACTTAAACAAGTTGAAAAATGTATTCGGGTGTTACCATTTAGTGGTCAATTGTACGGAATATGTACTGTTCTATGCAATCTACTAATAAAAGTCTCAATCAATCAATCAAAAGTGACAGGTTGCAAATCCAAAGAGGGCAATATGGAACTTGAAGGGAAATTTGAGCACAAAAAAAACATGACAGACATAAATAATATCAAGTTTCTTTTAACTAAAGAACATCCATCTTAACATACTACGCAAAAGGAGTAACAAGTCCACATTATTTTTTGTTTAGAACAACAGCCAGGTTTCTTGTTAAGATGAACAGGATGTTAAAGGTGTGGTCACATCTAGAGCTTCTACATTCCTTTTTTGGGGTCTCAAAATTTAAAAAAAACAGAAATGTATCTGTTTGGCCACAATACCCAGCAATATGTTTGGAGGAGAAAAGGTGGGGCCTTTAATCCCAGGAACACCAAGCCTACCGTCAAGCATGGTGGTGGTAGTATTATGCTCTGGGCCTGTTTTTCTGCCAATAGAACTGGTGCTTTACAGAGAGTAAATGGGACAATGAAAAGGGAGGATTACCTCCAAATTCTTCAGAACAACCTAAAATCATCAGCTTGAAGGTTGGGTCTTGGGCGCAGTTGGGTGTTCCAACAGGACAATAACCCCAAACACACGTCAAAAGTGGTAAAGGAATGGCTAAATCAGGCTAGAATTAATGTTTTAGAATGGCCTTCCCAAAGTGCGGACAATGCTGAAGAAACAAGTCCATGTCAGAAAACCAACACATTTAGCTGAACTGCGCCAATTTTGTCAAGAGGAGTGGTCAACAATTTAAGCAGAAGCTTGCCAGAAGCTTGTGGATGGCTACCAAAAGCGCCTTATTGCAGTGAAATTTGCCAAGGGACAAGTATGCATGTATACTTTTGACCCAGCAGATTTTGTCACATTTTCAGTCGATCCATAAAAAATTCATAAAAGAACCAAACTTAATGAATGTTTTTTGTGACTAACAGGTATGTGCTCCAATCACTCTATCACAAAAAAATAAGAGTTGTAGAAATTATTGGAAACTCAAGACAGCCATGACATTATGTTCTTTACAAGTGTATGTAAACTTTTGACCACGACTGTCGATTAATCTGAATTAATCTGAATGTTTTGAGTAAGAGCTCAGCCACAGAACTGTAAATTGAGGTTCTTCTGTACTTGGTGCATCAGTCTCTTGTTTGGAAAAAAAAAAAGTCAAATATTGAAATAGTGTGAATTTCACTGAATTGGATTTGTCCTTGTGCGACAAGGAACTGAGGGACACTTCTCCTTTGTGAACAGCACAGTGGTCGCAGTGCTTCCTATCATAGCTCAATCTGAGGCGAGGAGAAGTAGACCCGGTGCCCAAGCATCAAATCATCATCACATAAAATGGTCTTGACATCAGCTAAAAAGGGAGATGGATCATGTGGCTTTGTGGTGCCACAGAAGTTTGTCCCTTGATAGACCCCTTAACTCAAAGATAGGATACCCCCTCCTATCACCTTCAGACACACACACACACGCACGCACACACACGTGCACACACACACACGCACGTGCACACTTCCCAACAGAAGCAATTCTCTCTGTTGAGGGTTAACAGCTTAACAAGGCCAAATCACAGCAAACACCTTGTGGTTCAAGTATCCTTGTTGTTGAAGAGTGTTGGAGTGTGTTGCGTTAGCCTGTGTGCATATAGATGGCAAAACCCAGCTGTGGACGCAATACAAGTTACAAAGAATGTGCATAAATAAATCTAAAAATTATATTTGATTCAATGAGTGTCATTGGTCTTATGTTCCAGAAAAAAATGCATGTGCAGCACGGATGAATATAAGTAAATGAAATACCCAGCACGGTTTCACGTGTATGACCTTTACAGAACCAGGTGATGTGGAGAGGGGCGTCAAAAGCTCACACATAAATGACAGATTTATAGCGTGCATAAAATCTCTTTTAAAGGGTTAGCATACTTAGAGTGAACTGTGTTTCCACACTTAAGATAATACTATGGGGGAGTGAAGGGATAGAAACAGCAGTAACACTGTACATGGAGCCTAAAGCTGGGGTATCCATACTACGGCCTGCAGGCCAAGTGCGGCCCGCCGATGTCTTTAGAGCGGCCCGCGAGACGTCACAAGTTTAACAAGAAGATTGACTCGCGTTGTATTTTAGCCTAAATTGATTCCTCTGCAAAGTAGTTTGAGTTGGGAAGTCCTTGCAGCCTTCATGTGGAGGTTGATGGAATCGGTAGTTAACGGCCAGAAGCTTTTCAAGAACCTCCAGGACATCATCAATTTATACGACCCGGTCCAAACAACTTTCCCCACTCCCGGTGTGAATTAACTAAAACCAACAAATAAAGTCAACACACAGTTGCACGTAACACACATTGAACTTTGTGGACATTATAAAAGGCGTATATATATAGTTAATAAAATTACACATACATAAATCCGTTAGAGTGCATGATGGGTAATATATATATATGTCCGATAATATCGGCAGGCCGATATTATCGGACGATAAATGCGTTAAAATGTAATATCGGAAATTATCTGTATCGTTTTTTTAATTATCGGTATCGTTTTTTTTTTGTTTTTTTTATTAAATCAACAAAAAAAACACAATATACACTTACAATTAGTGCACCAACCCAAAAAACCTTCCTCCCCCAAAGGGTTGTTTCTTTCTGTTATTAATATTCTGGTTCCTACATTATATATCAATATATATTGATACAGTCTGCAAGGGATACAGTCTGTAAGCACACATGATTGTGCGTGTTGCTGGTCCACTAATAGTACTAACCTTTAACAGTTAATTTTACTAATTTTCATTGATTACTAGTTTCTATGTAACTGTTTTTATATTGTTTTACTTTCTTTTTTAGTCAAGAAAATGTTTTTAATTTATTTATCTTATTTTATTTTATTTTTATTTTTTAAAGTACCTTATCTTCACCATACCTGGTTGTCCAAATTAGGCATAATAATGTGTTAATTCCACGACTGTATATATCAGTTGATATTGGCATCGGTTGATATCGGTATCTGTAATTAAAGAGTTGGTCAATATCGGAATATTGGATATCGGCAAAAAGCCATTATCGGACATCCCTAGTAATATATGTAAAACACTCTCTCCACACTTCCCCATGTTTGGCGCATTTTAGCTGCTTGATATTTCTGATTGATTACAAAACTGACATGAGATGGACAAAGATACGACCTTCTGGAGGAAAGTACTGTGGTCAGATGAAACAAAAATGTAGCTGTTTGGCCACAATACCCAGCAATATGTTTGGAGGAGAAAAGGCAAGGCCTTTAATCCCAGGAACACCAGACCTACCGTCAAGCATGGTGGTGGTAATATTATGCTCTGGGCCTGTTTTGCTGCCAATCGAACTGGTGCTTTAAATGGGACAATGGAAAAGGAGGATTACCTCTAAATTCTTCAGGACAACCTAAAATCATCAGCCCGGAGGTTGGGTCTTGGGCGCAGTTGGGTGTTTCAACAGGACAATGACCCCAAACACATGTCAAAAGTGGTAAAGGAATGGCTAAATCAGGCTAGAATTTATGTTTTAGAATGGCCTTCCCAAAGTCCTGACTTAAACGTGTGGACAATGCTGAAGAAACAAGTCCACGTCTGAAAACCAACAAATTTAGCTGAACTGCACCAATTTTGTCAAGAGGAGTGGTCAAAAATTCAAACAGAAGCTTGCCAGAAGCTTGTGGATGGCTAAAAAAAGCGCCTTAATGCAGTGAAACTTGTCAAGGAACATGTAACCAAATATTAACATTGCTGTATGTATACTTTTGACCCAGTAGATGTGGTCATATTCTTAGTAGACCCATAATAAATTCTTAAAAGAACCAAACTTCATGAATGTTATTTGTGACCAACAAGTATGTGCTCCAGTCACTCTATCACAAAAAAATAAGAGTTGTAGAAATTATTGGAAACTCTAGACAGCCATGACATTATGTTCTTTACAAGTGTATGTAAACTTGTATATATGGCCCCCTCTTGGTGTGACAGCATCTACAGAACGGGAGCCCATTTCCCTTATAGACAGTGTATATAAAGGCATGTAAAACATTTATTTTGACCACTTAATTGCAAAAATTAAATACGTCACGAGTGATATGGTTAATGAACAAAATACATATAAAATATTCACCGTCTCTGAATTCCCTTTCCATATACACCATAGCTGGGTTTCCTCACGCTCTTTCAGCATTTCCTCAAACATGTTCTTTTTTCTTGCAAATTAGTAACATATTGGCTGTTAATTTGTCATTATTAAGTACTTATTAATACCTTATTCTGCATGGCCTTAGTATACAACCAGTAAGCCATTAACCAAGAGTCTTCCCTCAATACCCTCAGAATTTTTGCTTACTAGTAACCCTAACCCTAACCCTGACCCTTATATGTTCCCCTAGTGTCCAAATAACTCTAAATGAAGTATTTGTTTCTTTAATCAGCAACTAATTAATGGTAAAGATATTCCCCATCCTAAATTGTTACCAAAAATTATATCAAAATAAAATTACAGTATGTTGTTTATGTAGTTTGATCATTTTTCTCGACTGATGTACTAACATCATGTGGTTTATTTTGTACATATGTAGCATCATCTACAAAGATACAAATAATTGCTATTGCGACAAACAGCTGTTTCTTTCATCCAAAAATGTCAGGTTAATTTCTATACTTCGCAAACTCATTTCGGATAAAACCTGTTTGACACCCCTTATTTAACGGGTCACTCTTTTCTAATTTGCTCTTTCTAAAAGGCTCCAAAGGAAGAAGATCCGTTCATAAGTCCCATCACTTTACACAAGTTGCTCCTAGGACTCGTGAATAATGCACAGCCTAACAGTGCAGGTGCATAGGAAGTCACTGTCCTACAACAAATCAAATAAGGCAAACAAATCATCAGCTCTAATCTATACCTTAATAATGATATCAATGTGAATAAATTTTTTTGACAGACAATAAACGGCAACTTGATAAGAAGACCATGGATTTACTGACTATGAGGACAAACGTGATCGTGGTGAAATACATGTAGTCCACAGAAAGACGTAGTAATTCAATCTTTAGCTCAGATCTTTACAGGCCAGCTGGGACCTCCACCGTCAGTCGCACGCTGCCACCAGAGCGTCGCATCTGGCAGATAAATTCTCATGACAGTCTGTGAAATGCTCCCATAAGCAGTGACACGAGATGATTTCCCGCCTCTGACAAGCTCCGGTATTGAGTATGATAACACTTACTTTGTCTTCATCCTTGGCTGGAGTATAATATCAATCCGTTTGATGATCCAACAAAGCGAGTGGAGCACTTGTGTATCAATCTTCATACACCGCTGCCCAGTGTCTAACAAAGAGCCCAGAATGGGATCATTCAATCACTCCTTGCCTTCGCTCCACTCGGCCTTCTCTACAGCTCAAGCGTTTCATTCCTTGTCAGTATCGCTCCTATTTTTTATTCTCTTTCTTTTCGCTGTCTTTACCGCTCACTTGTGGGGGATAATTCATATCACCAGGTGTCAATCATAAGTAAGTGTGACACTTCCAAATAGAATGGAGAAAACCTAGAGAGGGCACCTTTCCACCCTTTTTTGCCGCAGAAATTATCACTGCTTCCACCACCAAGCGATGAAGATACACTATATTGCCAAAAGTATTTGGCCACCTTCCTTGACTTACATATGAACTTGAAGTGCCATCCCATTCCTAAACCATAGGGTTCAATATGATGTCGGTCCACCTTTTGCAGCTGTTACACCTCCAACTCTTCTGGGAAGGCTGTCTACAAGGTTGCGGAGTGTGTTTATAGGAATTGTCCACCATCCTTCCAAAAGCGCATTGGTGAGGTCACACACTATGTTGGTCGAGAAGGCCTGGCTCTCAGTCTCCGTTCTAATTCATCCCAAATGTGTTCTATCGGGTTCAGGTCAGGACTCTGTGCAGGCCAGTCAAGTTCATCCACACCAGACTCTGTCATCCATGTCTTTATGGACCTTGCTTTGTGCACTGGTGCAGTCATGTTGGAAGAGGAAGGGGCCCGCTCCAAACTGTTCCCACAAGGTTGGAAGCATGGAATTGTCCAACATGTTTTGGTGTTCTGGCGCATTCAAAGATCCTTTCACTGGAACTAAGGGGTCAAGCCCAACTCCTGAAAAAACAACCCCACACCATAATTCCTCCTCCACTAAATTTTACACTCGGCACAATGCAGTTGGAAGAAGAAGGGGCCCGCTCCAAACTGTTCCCACAAGGTTGGGAGCATGGAATTGTCCAACATGTTTTGGTGTCCTGGCGCATTCAAATATCCTTTCACTGGAACTAAGGGGTCAAGCCCAACTCCTGAAAAAACAACCCCACACCATAATTCCTCCTCCTCTAAATTTTACACTCAGCACAATGCAGTTCGAAATGTACCGTTCTCCTGGCAACCTCCAAACCCAGACTCGTCCATCAGATTGCCAGATGGAAAAGCGTGATTCATCATTTCAGAAACGCATCTCCACTACTCCCGAGTCCAGTGGCGACGTGTTTACTCCACTGCATCCGACGATTTGCTTTGGACTTGGTGATGTATGGCTCAGATGCAGCTGCTTGGCCATGGAAACCCATTCTATGAAACTCTCTGCGTACTGTACGTGGGCTAATTGGAAGGTCACATGAAGTTTGGAGCTTTGTAGCAACTGTCCGCCACCTCTTTGCATCCGCTGACCCCTCTGTCAGTTTACGTAGCCTACCACTTTGTGGCTGAGTTGCTGTTGTTCCCAAACTCTTCCATTTTCTTATAATAAAGCCGACAGTCGACTTTGGAATATTTAGGAGGGAGGAAATTTCACGACTGGATTTGTTGCACAGGTGGCATCCTATGACAGTTCCACACTGGAAATCACTGAGCTCCTGAGAGCGGCCCATTCTTTCACAAATGTTTGTAGAAACAGTCTCATGCCTAAGTGCTTGATTTTATACACCTGTGGCCGGGGCCAAGTGATTAGGACACCTGATTCTGATCATTTGGATGGGTGGCAATATAGTGTATTTATAATTAAATTATTATTATTCATTTCAATAGTCTACAATAATGTCGCTTCAAGATGCGCCGTTTTGTGGGCGGTCTTATTTACGTGGCTCACCTTCAGCAGCATCATTTTTGTTGTAGCGGTGTAGCGTGCAAGGACGGGAGTGGAAGAAGTGTCAAAAGATGGAGCTAACTGTTTTAATGACATTCAAACTTTACTTAATTCAATAACGGAGCAGCATATCCTCATCCAGAAAGAACAACAAGGCTGGAAATGTGTCTCGTGAAAAACCGTCCAACCGGAATTCTCTAATAACTAAAGTTCCTTGGGTGAATAATGTAAACTCACAACACCAGTATGTTTTAGCGCTTTCATGGCGAGTTTACTGACAGATATATGTAAGAACTTTACACTACTTTATATTAGAAATGGCAACAGCGGAGAATGAATGGCCCATAACAAGAAGATAGAGAAAAAGAAGAAGCCTATCGACTACGTCGTCGGTACGGACTACAAAAGCGGGCCGACGCAATTTTTCAGGATTTATGAAGATCCCAAATACAGATCAGCAGGTACCAGAAGGTAAGAAAAGTTGCTTTTGCATAATATTGCGAAACAAAACCAGATAATATGTCTTACCTTATACACACACCATAACAATACTCGTATGTTTAATGCGCCGACAATCCACCAAGCGATGCGGCTACATAGCTTACCAAAGTCGTACTAAAACATTTTGATAGATTTTTGAGCGCCGTGTGTAACAGTCTATATTTTTATTGGAACATTTGAAATGTTGGTGTTGTTCACTTGAGTGATATTGCCATTATACCTCGTACCACGTATCTCTTATGTTTGACTGTCATCTGCTGGTCACACTTATCATTACACCATGTACCAAATAAAATTGCTTCGAGGTCGGTGAGCAAAACCAGAATTATTCCGTACCGGATTATTCGGCGCACTGTCGAATTTTGAGAAAGAAAAAAAAAGATTTTAAGTGCGCCTTATAGTCCGGAAAATACGGTAAGTTTTTTCAATGTGACATCACTTGAGTACTAGAGGAAAAGGAATGGATAAGCATGCGAAACACTCAAACACACACACAACTAGCAGGGCTACACAAAACCCTAACCACCAAAGCTTCAATGTAAATTGAGGTGAACGATACATACTGTATGTCGATACTATCGATACCAAGTATAGTATCAGTATAGAAACGATACCAAAGTAATTCGATTGTTTTTTTCATTTTTTGTGTTCTTATTATTACAGTTTTTTTTGGTGGTTTACAAAGTCAGGGAGTAAGTCTCTGGGTACAGGAAGGCTTTGAAGGAAAAACCCAAGTGATTTAAATAAGAGCCAAAATTGTATTTGGCTTCTATTTAGTTATTTATTTTCTTTCAAAAATTGCTTGTGGTATTCAACATCACACTTTTAATACAATATCTTATTTACAACCATACTAACACATTCTAAATTCAATAAGATATGCTTTATAAAAATGTGTTATTGTGTTTACTATAGTTAAGAAAAATGTTCAGTTCTGTTATTTATTGTGCAGGTTTTGGATCGCGACTCAAAATCGGATCTGGTCTGAAGCCAAAAAATGTTGATCAAGAAAATCAATAATAGGTGTCTTTCGGTTTGTCTCATCAGGGGTCTTTACTGGGCTTTTGTTCATTTGGTGTACACTGGCGAGCTCCAATGGCATGGTGTAATATACGGAAAGGGCATGAACCACAACGTTACCAGTGCCTAATACCGTATGATACAATAGCATATCATATCATAATGTGAATATTGTTATGAAGTAAAGATAACCACAGAAATAGAGCAAACGGTGGTACGTGTACCACTAGTAGCACACAGACTTCATCTAGTGGTACGCCAAATAATCACTTGATTAAAATACAGTGTTGTATTTTCCTATATTCAAACACGGTGTTACTTTTCAAACTGTGTGCAATGTTTACATTGCCAAAATATTGAATATTTGAGTTAAATAAAACCTCTGCTTTGTTTTTAATGAATACTTAGGCATATTAGGCTGCTGTATTTTAACTTTGGTCATTATGATAGAACTTGGAGAGTCAAGTTTTTTCTGGGGTGGTACTTAATGAAAAAAGTTTGATAACCACTAGTTTGATTAGCATGTAAAAAATATAAAATAATGTATTATTTGTGTTGGGTGAGTGTAAACATTTGCATGTAATGTTGTTAAGTTACCAACTGTAGCAACGTGGACTGTTCCGGTGTGCATTTACTTGACTGCCCGGATAAAACGTGTCTCTGCAGCTGGTTTGTGGAACTGCAAAGACTACAATGATGATGTGCTCTTCAAATGAAATATAGCTCAATCAGCGGCTGGCCAGCAATCAACTTTTACTCGTCAGTTTTGATACATCCAATCATAGCTTTGGGTTGTTTTGTGATGTCTAATGTTCTGTGAAAATGGGCTTTTCATATTCTTTATTGTCTCTCTCTCTCTTTTTTTTGTCTTCATCGACAAAAAAATGTGTTCACACTTTTGTGAAATAAAACCTCAGAGGGTGAGAAGGGGAGTGGGGAGAATGGGAGTGCAGCTGAAAGGTGGGGGGTGAAAGAAGCAATGAAATTTGACCCGTTTAAAACTGTATCATTTTCTGACCATACCTTAGGGCGCTGGGTGTTTATCGGTGGGTCTGGAGAAGCAGAGATCACCGGACTGGTAATTGTTTCCTCTAAATCTGCTGAGCTCTGAGGAACACAGTGCAGTTTTTCATCAGACAGAGACCGAGAGAATAAGAGGATAATACCAAGAAAAGCAAAAAAAAATGCTTTAGTCTACAAATGTTGTGTTTTTATCACTTCACCAAACAAGTGAGTGTGGCCAATTGTCTTCCACACAGCATTATTATGAACACAGCTTGAGTCAGGCGTTCACATGGGAAAGACTGACTTAAGTGGTGCTATAAGACCACCTATATTCTCTTATTGTTGCAAAACCACAAATCAGGCTACAAGATTTGATTGACACAAAGGCCTTGTTTGAAGCACTTATTGTTTTTATTTACGTAAGTAGGGTTACATTGTTTCATTATTAACAAATTTACACTATGAGACTGATTTTCTTCAGATTTCTAATCATGCTGTCAATTTAATAAAATAAAAATGTGAGAGCAAAATGAACGTGTTTTGTTAAACCACAATGTTTTAAAATTAAGTTTCTAAAAAAACTATTAAAAAAAAAAAAACTTTTAACAAAAACTGCTTTTAGCTGCTTCATAAGAACCATATCACATAACTACAAATTTGACATCTCATTGGCTGTTTCTGAGACACAATTGACGGCTTTGGTCTTGATTTACCGGAAGTTGCCTTTGAGTTTTGAAGCAACAAATATTCCTACAATTACATTTGCTTGCACTGAATTTGTATACAAACACATTTTGTAGTAAATACACAAATTTACCTCTATATGTATGAACATAACTGGTTCCTGAACAAGGTTTGTAAATTCAAAAAAGTTTCGATATTGTGGCACAGTTTTCTATAAGAAACAAAGTAAACAAGAATAATGGGTTCCAGCCTCGACAAAAGTCCATATTTTAGTAAACATTTGTACACAAGCGCTATACAGTACTGTATATCACACAAACATAACAAGGAGGTACAAATGGATCAACTTTCTATTTAATAACAAAGCTAAAACAACAATTAGTTGAACTGTCTTCGTAAACAGCCACCCTGCCGACACACACACCCACACACACAAAAAAACTTTCGCTAGCCTTGTGTTGCACTTACACTTTGATCCCACAAAACTCCTGAACTTTAACAACCAGGTTGCTAAAATTATTTTACATAAAGGACGTGTAAAAAGCACTTATTGTACAGTGGAACTTAAATGTACGTAAGTAGGGTTAAATTGTTTTGTTATTAACAAAGCTTTTTTTGACATTACATTTACACTATGAGACTGATTTTCTTCAGATTTCAAATTATGCTGACAGTTTAATAAAATAAAAATGTGTGAGCAAATGAATGTGTTTTGTTAAAATATAGTGTTTTAAAATTCAATTTTGAAAAAAAATATATTAAAAGAAAACAACTTCTAACAAAAACTGCATTTTAGCTGCTTCGCAAGAACCACGTCACGTAACTACAGATTTCTGAGACACAATTGGTTGCTTTGGTCTTGATTTACCGGAAGTTGCCTTTGAGTTTTGAAGCAACAAATATCCCTACAATTATATTATTTTGCACTGAATTTTTAAACAAACACATTTTGTTCACTAATTTGTATTAAATGAAATTGTCAGCAAAGAATACATTTACAAACATTCACTGTCAAAAAACTTTGTTAGTAAAGACACAAATTGTTCTCCATATGTATGAACATAACTGGTTCCTGAACAAGGTTTGTATATTGAGGCACAGTTTTCTATAAGAAACAAAGTAAACAAGAATAATGGGTTCCAGCCTCGACAAAAGTCCATATTTTAGTAAACATTTGTACACAAGCGCTATACAGTACTGTATATCACACAAACATAACAAGGAGGTACGAATGGATCAACTTTCTATTTAATAACAAAGCTAAAACAACAACAATTACTTGGACTGTCCTTGTATTCAGCCACCCTGCCGACACACACACCCACACACACACAAAAACTTTCGCTAGCCTTGTGTTGCACTTACACTTTGATCACACAAAACTCCTGAACTTTAACAACCAGGTTGCTAAAATTATTTTACATAAAGGACGTGTAAAAAGCACTTATTGTACAGTGGAACTTAAATGTACGTAAGTAGGGTTAAATTGTTTTGTTATTAACAAAGCTTTTTTTTGACATTAAATTTACACTATGAGACTGATTTTCTTCAGATTTCAAATTATGCTGACAGTTTAATAAAATAAAAATGTGTGAGCAAATGAATGTGTTTTGTTAAAATATAGTGTTTTAAAATTCAATTTTGAAAAAAAATATATTAAAAGAAAACAACTTCTAACAAAAACTGCATTTTAGCTGCTTCGCAAGAACCACGTCACGTAACTACAGATTTCTGAGACACAATTGGTTGCTTTGGTCTTGATTTACCGGAAGTTGCCTTTGAGTTTTGAAGCAACAAATATCCCTACAATTACATTATTTTGCACTGAATTTTTAAACAAACACATTATGTTCACTAATTTGTATTAAATGAAATTGTCAGCAAAGAATACATTTACAAACATTCACTGTAAAAAAACGTTGTTAGTAAAGACACAAATTATTCTCCATATGTATGAACATAACTGGTTCCTGAACAAGGTTTGTATATTGAGGCACATGTTTCTATAAGAAACAAAGTCAACATGAATAATGGGTTACAGCCTCAACAAAAGTCCATATTTTAGTAAACGTTTGTACACAAACGCTATACAGTACTGTATATCACCCAAACATAACAAGGAGGTACACATGGATCAACTTTCTATTTAATAACAAAGCTAAAACAACAACAATTAGTTGAACTGTCCTCCTATCCAGTGACCCTGCCGACACACACACTTTCACTAGTCCTGTGTTGCACTTATATTTTGAACTCACAAAACTCCTGAAATTTAACAGCCAGGTTGCTACGATGATTAAAAATAAAACAAATAAAATCCACTTTACTTTGTCAGTTAATCTTCTGTATGTGCAACAGAAAAAGGGAAGAAGGCAGTGTTGACAACGCTGTGAACACTTCCCGAATGTTTCAAACGACACATTGCTTGTCCATTGCTTGATTTTAGATTCCTTTTGAGAATTCTGTTAAAGGGCTGAAAAACACTTAAAAAGCACACACAGTAGCTAATGACACAATGGATGTGCTGCCGGGCACGCAATGGGTGTATGGAACATTGGTACACTGAAGCATATTTTTAATCAGTCTGTGGTTCGTAAATTGAAAGTTCATACAAAGAGGGGTCCGTAAATGCTTAAAAATACCTCTTTTTCATAGACCTCTCATTTTAAAATTCTCTCCATGAAGTAAAAGCAAAGTATTACCATCGTCCACTCAGACAAATTTGTGTCCATCAAGCCCCTTTCACTGAATGATTTCTCAAATCTTGCGTTTTTTCCCCCCTGCTTTATTTTTTTTATTACAGAGGTTGCGATACTATGCACGCATTTGGCTTCCAAAGTCTCAGATTTAGTGCTGTGGTATTGCCTCATTTTTCATATCCATTGTTGACTTGTCAGCGTGTCATAGTTGTTCCACAGAGCTGTTAGATCAGTCCAAATGTATAAATCACCCAAGATCTGACACACTCATTTAATTTGGGTGGGTCGGGCGCTGCAGCGACGCTATTATTGAAAAAAAAAACATGCGCTGTTTGCTGAGTGTGAACGTTCGCCCTTTTTGTGTGTTTTATTTCTATTAGCGTGGATATTTGCTATGATTTCCCTCAGTAGCCCGTTGGCAGCCGACCTGGCTCTCTGTCATTTATCATCATATGTTATGTTTGTCAATCTGTTGAATTCTCTCGCAAAAATCACTTTGCATATTAAGAAAAATGAGTAAACTCAAGGTGGGGGCAATGGGTGGGACAACCCTCTCACATTCCTCAATGCGGCGGTGGTTCCAACCCTGGAGCTTGTGTTATTGTTTTCCATCTGTGAAATAAAGTAACAGGTACTTAATGTACCAAAAACAATTTGTACAGCAGTTCTTTTCCCCCATCGAAGGCGTGCAAGGCTCGCTGAGGGCTCCCCTTATCTCAGCAAGGCTAATCCATTTTCACACTGCGCTCCGGCGCTCTCATTTTACAGCTGAGGAGCTCTCCGGCTCCACGCTGGGCTTGAAATGGGACCCCAGTCACTGAGGCCCCTTGGAGTTTGCGTAGGTAAGTGTGCAGAACAAATGCTGAAAAAGTCTTTAAAAAGTTAAAGGGACTAGTTGGGCTTTTTATTCCCCCCCTCTCCTCACCTTCTCCATGGGTTTTACCTGATCATTTACATTTTACCTTCTACCCGAGGGAGCTGCTGTGCTTTAGTACCGTGATGGAGAAGCATGCAGAATGTCAAAATAGGGGTGGAATAGACTGTGCTGCTGTATGCCAAATGTTCCCAGTCATTGTGTTTTTTTTTAATTATCTGTAAAGTCACCTGATTATTTTTAAATGAGTGACATACATAACTGCATAATTTATATTAATTGTTAACATTGGGCCCCTTTCAGTAACCGTTCTTAAAAACAAATGTTGTTCTTAGGCGCACTTAACAAGTTTTTAAGGAGATTTTTGTATTCACTAATGTTTTCTTAGCTGGGATTTGTTCGTAGGTAAGAACAAGAGCATCTCGTAGGGTGGCCTTATGTTCTCTTATTTCTAATGTCTAATGTTAAATTAATATCATAGATAGATATATTAGATTACATTAGATATATAACGCACATTCGAGCGTTTCTTTTTTTAATGTATTTTTTTATCTGTTATCTAAACATCTTTTTGTAATATCACATTATCAGTGTGACGTAATAATTCCTAATATAGACGTATGGAAAAAAAAACACAATGAATGAACATATAAGACTGACTATGGACTGAAATAAAGAAAAACAGAAGTATTTTTAACATGTACAAACCCCGTTTCCATATGAGTTGGGAAATTGTGTTAGATGTAAATATAAACGGAATTCAACCCATATTCAATTGAATATGCTACAATGACAACATATTTGATGTTCAAACTGATCAACTTTTTTTTTTTTGCAAATAATCATTAACTTTACACTTTGATGCCAGCAACACGTGACAAAGAAGTTGGGAAAGGTGGCAATAAATACTGATAAAGTTGAGGAATGCTCATCAAACACTTATTTGGAACATCCCACAGGTGAACAGGCAAATTGGGAACAGGTGGGTGCCATGATTGGGTATAAAAGTAGATTCCATGAAATGCTCAGTCATTCACAAACAAGGATGGGGCGAGGGTCACCACTCTGTCAACAAATGCGTGAGCAAATTGTTGAACAGTTTAAGAAAAACCTTTCTCAACCAGCTATTGCAAGGAATTTAGGGATTTCACCATCTACGCTCCGTAATATCAGCAAAGGGTTCAGAGAATCTGGAGAAATCACTGCACGTAAGCAGCTAAGCCCGTGACCTTCGATCCCTCAGGCTGTACTACATCAACAAGCGACATCAGTGTGTAAAGGATATCACCACATGGGCTCAGAAACACTTCAGAAACCCACTGTCAATAACTACAGTTGGTCGCTACATCTGTAAGTGCAAGTTAAAACTCTCCTATGCAAGGCGAAAACCGTTTATCAACAACACCCAGAAACGCTGTCGGCTTCGTTGGGCCTGAGCTCATCTAAGATGGACTGATACAAAGTGGAAAAGTGTTCTGTGGTCTGACAAGTCCACATTTCAAATTGTTTTTGGAAACTGTGGACGTTGTGTCCTCCGGACCAAAGAGGAAAAGAACCATCCGGATTGTTATAGGCGCAAAGTTGAAAAGCCAGCATCTGTGATGGTATGGGGGTGTATTAGTGCCCAAGACATGGGTAACTTACACATCTGTGAAGGCGCCATTAATGCTGAAAGGTACATACAGGTTTTGGAGCAACATATGTTGCCATCCAAGCAACGTTACCATGGACGCCCCTGCTTATTTCAGCAAGACAATGCCAAGCCACGTGTTACATCAACGTGGCTTCATAGTAAAAGAGTGCGGGCACTAGACTGGCCTGCCTGTAGTCCAGACCTGTCTCCCATTGAAAATGTGTGGCGCATTATGAAGCCTAAAATACCACAACGGAGACCCCCGGACTGTTGAACAACTTAAGCTGTACATCAAGCAAGAATGGGAAAGAATTCCACCTGAGAAGCTTAAAAAATGTGTCTCCTCAGTTCCCAAACGTTTACTGAGTGTTGTTAAAAGGAAAGGCCATGTAACACAGTGGTGAACATGCCCTTTCCCAACTACTTTGGCACGTGTTGCAGCCATGAAATTCTAAGTTAATTATTATTTGCAAAAAAAAATAAAGTTTATGAGTTTGAACATCAAATATCTTGTCTTTGTAGTGCATTCAATTGAATATGGGTTGAAAAGGATTTGCAAATCATTGTATTCCTTTTATGTTTGCATCTAACACAATTTCCCAACTGATATGGAAACGGGGTTTGTATTTTAATGTCAGACTTTGTTGTACATTGCACGCATACAATTTGAACTCACACGATATGTCGTCCTAAACAGCATTGTAATACATATTAATCCTTTGCAAGTAACACTTGTTTTTTTTTCTTCTGTAAAACGCTCAGAATTTACATCACCAAAGTGTGCCATAACAAAAATTTGGAAGGTCTGTTGAGGGTTAATGATCCTGGGGGTCCCAAAGCTTCAGAATGAATTACTTCTTAATGAGGGCCCTTCTGTTAGTCTGTTGTGATGGCTGCTTGGGTCAAGTACAAGAAGAGAGTCGTTGTTGGTTGAAACACTTAGGTAAGACAGACTGGTATGAAAATAAATATTAAAATGTTTTTGAAAACTCTCCCAGACAAACAAATTGGAAAATGATAGTATGCAGTGGACCTTTCAAAGTCAAACACATGCCTTTTAGTGACGTTGGTCGACTTCTATTATTATTCTAAAATCAAGTAATGGGCGACTGTAAAGTAAATTATTTAGTAACGCCATACAATCGTTATCAACGAGCAGTGAAAACTATGACCACCTACAGCAAAATAAAGTACAACTACCGGTACTGACCCTTTGAAGACTCCTGACAGAAACATGATGGAGGAGGGACCATAAGTTGCTTTTGAGTCATACTGTCCCCCAATGGCATTTTGTCAGTACTGTTTTCCTTTGCCACAATTTGTTAAATTTTGGGGTACCGTATTTTCCGGACTATAAGTCGCTCCGGAGTATAAGTCGCACCGGCCGAAAATGCATAATAAAGAACGAAAAAACATATGTAAGTCGCAATGGAGTATAAGTCGCATTTTTTGGGGAAATGTATTTGATAAAACCCAACACCAAGAATAGACATTTGAAAGGCAATTTAAAATAAATAAAGAATAGTGAACAACAGGCTGAATGAGTGTACGTTATATGACGCATAAATAACCAACTGAGAACGTGCCTGGTATGTTAACGTAACATATTATGGTAAGAGTCATTCAAATAACTATAACATATAGAACATGCTATACGTTTACCAAACAATCTGTCACTCCTAATTGCTAAATCCCATGAAATCTTATACGTCTAGTCTCTTACGTGAATGAGCTAAATAATATTATTTGATATTTTACGGTAATTTGTTAATAATTTCACACATAAGTCGCTCCTGAGTATAAGTCGCACCGCCGGCCAAACTATGAAAAAAACTGCGACTTATAGTCCGAAAAATACGGTCTTACACGGGTAAGTTTGGATATTGTTTTAATTTGAACGATTCCAATTCCTCGTTTCAATTCCAGTTCCTAACAATCCTCTATTTTGTTTCTAAATACAGTTGTCAAAGGTCATCATAAAGATTTGTTGGAAATTCCATCCATCCATCCATTTTCTACCGCTTGTCCCTTTCGGGGTCGCGGGGTGTGCTGGAGCCTATCTCAGCTGCATTATTCAATAATAATTAAACCATAAAGTTGCGTCTTTTCCTGGCACATCTCCGACCCGGATTCAATCCCAGTACACTCAGAGTTCGATACAACGCGACCGTTGGGGTGCAAAAAGTAACGATCGTGTTGTTCCCGAGATCACCCTATATACAAATCCTTATTTTTTCCGACAAAGAAAAAAATATTGTTCACACAGCTGTTGGTTCTGCTGTGCTCCTGTGTGGGCCTTAGTGGTCGTCAAAGCTAAGTACTACCTTTCTATTTTGTGTGCTTCTAAATATTTTTTAGCTTTCTTTAGCCATTTTCCGACAGCCTTATCGAATTTACTAAGCACTGGCTCGCTTAGTTTCACCTCTTCGCTTTCAGCTAGCTCGCTGCTAAGCTAGCGGAGCTAAGCTCGCCCCGGTCCGAAGCCCACAGCTCCGCCAGTTAAAACAAAGTAACTTTGTAACTTCAGATGCCGTGGACACGCTTGCTAGCGGTAACCATATTGAGCTAACTAGCCCAGTTTGTAGCTGTCATGATCCGCTGTCCGGATCATGTTTGTTTAGTTTTCGATTCCCTCACTTCCTGTTTTGAGCACCCCTGGGTTTGTGTTTTACTTGCCATGACTGCAGATTAGTTGTACCTGCCTCTGATTAGTGTTCGGGACGCTCACCTGCTCCTGGGCACTAATCAGAGAGCTACTTATTCTCGCTGTTCACCACACTCAGTCTGGTTTCCTTTTTTGCTTCCATGCAACAGTTACGTTGGTATACCTTGCTTCTTGTTCCTATGCTTGATACCTTTTTCGATTCCTGTGCTAAGTTTTACCTTCAGCTACCCGTGCAATCGGCATGCGTCTCTTTTGTTTGTACCCCGTGTGATTAATGAGTAATAAATCGTTTTCCTTACCTGCATTTTGCTTCCAGAGTTTCCGTCTGCATCCTGGGAGAACGACCCATGCCGAACCATGCGACCCAACCGTAACAATTGCGGCCCTAAACAGCCTACAAACTACGGTGAGCCGGCTAAGAAGCATAACAGATTTAGCTTTTTAGCTCATCCTACACCCCAGTCTACCGGCCACCACACTGCAATGTAAACAAGCGGAAATTTGTGGTCTATGGCACGTTCGCGTTATTAAAATTATTGCGTTATATAGGGCCGCGTTATATCGAACTTTGTGCACCACGAGGGACAATTAGAATGGCAGGGGATATTCGCCATCACATTGTTTTCTGTGACGGAGCAGGAAGGGGCTAAGAATATGTTTGAAAATGTCATACCTCATTCATTAATTGAAAATTGACATGCTCTTATTCACACAAAATTGCTCTATGGCCCCTATACAGCGCATGATATGCAGCCCTAAAATTGTTAAGATTTACTTGCAAGGCCTACATTGAACAACCCACCATTTGTTCATGCCAAGTCATTCAAGGCCTCTCTGGCCGAGTCTCTGTAGCTGCATCAACCCCCCCGCTGTGACCCATAAAGTGTATGCCCGCTTGGCTGGACCAACCGTGAGGGTAGCCTCCCAGGACTCTCAAGCATCCAGAACAGCTGGAAGTCACATCTTCCCATCATGCTTCTCAACAACAAAATCAAAACAAAAGAGAGTCTACAATAATGTCGGGGAACACAAGATAGCGGAGCAGTAAAAGTATTATCCTCCGGTTCAAGTTCTAAACTTAGAATTAGTGACGTTTAGTGAGTAAAGCTCCTTGAAACACGGCCAGGCGGTCACCTCATACATTTGTATAAGTGAACGCTGCTGTGATTCACAGTTCAAACTTACTTAGCCTCATTGAGTTAACCCCTCTAACCCAAACAACTGTAATGGAGAACATGAAAAATCCCCTCTGTCTTCTGCTTTCTTCTTGCACCCCCCAGCACACACACACACACACACACACACACACTCACACACACACACACACACACACACACACACACACATTCTTGTATTTGTTACCTTTTTGAGACCTCCAAAAAATGCTTACCTCTTTAGGACCACCCTATTTAGATATATAAAGATTTGTATTTACAACATTAATAATATATACAAACTGTGCAAGTATAAAAAAAGTAAGCTTTTTGTTTGTAATTGGTTTTCAAACATCATTATTTACTTCAAGTTATTACAGTATGTCACTATTCATCCATCCATCCATGTTCTACCGCTTGTCCCTTTCGGTATTTTAATTAATTTTGGCCGAAGGGGGCTTATTTCAATTTCTTACACACACTTGTTATTACATATGTTGGCCAGAGGGGGAGCACTTCAAAAATGTTACACACACTTGTTATTTCATATGTTGACCAGAGGGGCACCACTTTTAAAACTGACACACAGTCAATTTGAAAAATCCCTCCTTTTTGGGACCACACTAATGTTGATAGATTTCACCACCAGCAAACGAGAGATTCTCTATGAGATGCAAACGAGACATTCTCTATTACAAACTCCGTTTCCATATGAGTTGGGAAATTGTGTTAGATGTAAATATAAACGGAATACAATGATTTGCAAATCCTTTTCAACTCATATACAGTTGAATGCACTACAAAGACAAGATATTTGATGTTCAAACTCATAAACTTTATTTTTTTTTTGCAAATAATAATTAACTTAGAATTTCTTGGCTGTAACACATGCCAAAGTAGCTGGGAAAGGGCATGTTCACCACTGTGTTACATCACCTTTTCTTTTAACAATACTCAATAAACGATTGGGAATTGAGGAAACTAATTGTTGAAGCTTTGAAAGTGGAATTCTTTCCCATTCTTGCTTGATGTACAGCTTAAGTTGTTCAACAGTCCGGGGTCTCCGCTGTCGTATTTTACGCTTCATATTGAGCCACACATTTTCGATGGGAGACAGGTCTGGACTGCAGGCGGAGCAGGAAAGTACCCGCACTCTTTTTTTACAAAGCCACGCTGTTGTAACACGTGCTGAATGTGGCTTGGCATTGTCTTGCTGAAATAAGCAGGGGCGTCCATGAAAAAGACGGCGCTTAGATGGCAGCATATGTTCTTCCAAAACCTGTATGTACCATTCAGCATTAATGGTGCCTTCACAGATGTGTAAATTACCCATGCCTTGGGCACTAATGCACCTCCATACCATCACAGATGCTGCCTTTTGAACTTTACGTCAATAACAGTCTGGATGGTTCGCTTCCCCTTTGGTCCGGATGACATGATGTCGAATATTTCCAAAACCAATTTGAAATGTGGACTCGTCAGACCACAGAACACTTTTCCACTTTGCATGAGTTCATCTTAGATGATCTCGGGCCCAGAGAAGCCGGCGGCGTTTCTGGATGTTGTTGATGAATGGCTTTCGCTTTGCATAGTAGCGCTTTAACTTGCACTTACTGTGACGACCGGGGCGCATGGTGATGCGGGGTTCGTTCTCTCAGGAATGCAGACGGGCGTCAGACACAGCGTGCAGGTAAGAAAGTATTTATTTAATAATTAACTTATACTGGAATAAAGAAAAGGGTGCTCATAGCACATAAGGCAAAAACTAAAAGAGCTAGCATGGGAGCTAGAAGGTAAAAAAAGGAGTTTAGCGTGGAAGCTAACAGGTACAGAGCCAGAACAAAAAGTCATCAACTGTTGCATGAAAACAAACTACGAAGCCAGAACGAATGACAGGGAGGACAGACTTAAATAATAATGTCAGTGATGGCAAACAGGTGCGTGTCGGGAACAAACGCGGCAGGTGAAAATAATAAGCAGCCATGGCAACAAACTCAGGTGTACAAAACAGGTACTCAAGGAGTCCAAAACTAACCAAAAACAAGTATCTTGAAAACGAAAACAAAAAATATGATCCGGGCAGCAGATCATAACAGTACCCCCCCCTTAAGGGACAGATTCCAGATGTCCCCTTGAAAAACTAAAACCCTCCCAACTATAACAAAGTTCAAGAGTCCAGGGAGAGTGGAGGGAGGATTTGGCGGAGGGTCGCCAGGTCACATGTCCCCGAATCCACCGGGGACGAGTCAGGTGGCGGCGGCGAATGGAACGCCGCTGCCGGAGGCGAGGTGGGCGACCACGGAAAGGCCACATTCGTGGCTGCCGAGAAGGTGGGCGTGAGTGGCGCCAAAAGTTCAGCAGCCGGAGAGTTCTGCGACTACGTCTCGGGTGTCGCTGCTGTTTGCGTCCATACACATACCTCCGAGAGCGCCACTTGCGCAGCTAAACCACTTGAGGTCGCTGATACGACGATGAGGGCGAGAGAGCAGATGTCGCCGTGGAAGCAGGAGGATGCGTCGTCGTCGCCGTGGAAACAGGAAGCGTCGTCGTCGCCGTGGAAACAGGAAGCGTCGTCGCCGCCGTGGAAACAGGAAGCGTCGTCGCCGCCGTGGAAGCAGGAAGCGTCGTCGCCGCCGTGGAAACAGGAAGCGTCGTCGCCGCCGTGGAAACAGGAAGCGTCGTCGCCGCCGTGGAAACAGGAAGCGTCGTCGCCGCCGTGGAAACAGGAAGCGTCGCCGCCGTGGAAACAGGAAGCGTCGTCGCCGTGGAAACAGAAGGCGTCGTCGCCGTGGAAACAGAAGGCGTCGTCGCCGTGGAAACAGAAGGCGTCGTCTCTGTCGGCGTGGGCGGAGCCAGAGGCGGAGCAGGCGGCTCGTCTGTCGGCGTGGGCGGAGCCAGAGGCGGAGCAGGCAACGGATTATCTGCGAGTGGTGGATGTCTCAGCTGGGCTGCTGGGTTGGCCGTAGGGGGAATCATCACCTGCAGCGCGGTGAGAATACTTCCCAGCTGTCTCTCCAAAGCGTCAAGGCGGGCGTCTTGGCGTTCCGCCATGGCGTTGACGCAAGCCTCAAGAACGCCAAACTGTTCCTCTTGTTGTCCAAGTTGTTTGTCCTGTTGGTGCAGTGCCCATTTTACTTGGTTGGTCTCTGCGGGGTCTCGTGTGCTTTGCAGCGATGGAGCAGGAGGTGGAGAGGATGGTGTTTGCAGGACCACCAGGGTTGATGGTGGCGTCAGAGTGGCAGGCGTCCGGACTGTCGTTGTCGTTGCCGTGGAAACAGGTGCTGGTGCGGAAACCAGACTTGGAGTCGGTGCTGGTGTGGAAACCAGACTTGGATTCGGTGCTGGTGCGAGAACCAGCCTTGGAGCAGGTGCTGGGCGTGACTTTGGCGGAGGTGGCCTGGCCGGGGGTTGCGGCTTAGCATGCCGAAGGTCTGGTGGCGTAGGCCGGCATGGAGGTTTGGGCTTGGCTGGGCGCAGCTGTGCCCGCCCACTAGCAAAGCACCCAGTACTAGCCCCCCCCTCAAGAAGCGGATCCCAGACGCGTTTTGTGCAGTCTGGAACAGTCTTTAGGGGTGGGAGGGAGGAGGTGAGGAGGTGGGTAGGCTCCTCCCCTTTTGATTGTCCAAATTGTCTATTCTGCTCTTCAATAGTGGACTGTAGGGACGACCAAGAGGGAGAAAACAGAGGAGTGGGCGGAGCTTGAGCCATAGGGGGTGGGGCTTGAAAACCAGAATGTGACTGGTACTGACTAGACTTATAATTAACAAAAATGTCCTGATAGTATTTAATTGTTGAATTAAAGTCATTTGGAGGCGGCTGACAGAAAGAATTGACTGAATTTAAAAAAAAATTCTTCGTCTATGACGTCATCACCAGTGGACGGGATGACGTCATCCGCGCGGGTCTCCAGCTGACTGACAGCCCAATCAGTGAACTGTTTGGCAAAGTGAGTGATGGGATTACCAAACATCGGCGGAGGGGAATCCCGGGCTGCTTGGCTGTGCTCCGGAGGGAAGAATTGCGGGGGTGGCGCGTCTATGTCGCGAGCTGAAGCCGTCTTGTGCGACTTCCGCCTTCGCTGACGCGTGCGAGCGGGCTGAGAGCGGACCTCCCCGGGCCAGATGGAGTCGATCGGGACCAGAACACCTCCAGGTCCCCATATCATCTCCTCATCTGGATTGCAGC
Source organism: Nerophis lumbriciformis (assembly GCF_033978685.3). NCBI lineage: Eukaryota > Metazoa > Chordata > Actinopteri > Syngnathiformes > Syngnathidae > Nerophis > Nerophis lumbriciformis. The sequence goes on from NC_084551.2 coordinate 17,310,515, forward strand.
GGAGCGTCTCTGCCTCCATCGCTCGGAGGACCATCCACGCACCTTCTTCATCCACCCGTCAGGTCCGATGTGAAAGAACTTTTTGCTGGCTTCGTACTGTGACGACCGGGGCGCATGGTGATGCGGGGTTCGTTCTCTCAGGAATGCAGACGGGCGTCAGACACAGCGTGCAGGTAAGAAAGTATTTATTTAATAATTAACTTATACTGGAATAAAGAAAAGGGTGCTCATAGCACATAAGGCAAAAACTAAAAGAGCTAGCATGGGAGCTAGAAGGTAAAAAAAGGAGTTTAGCGTGGAAGCTAACAGGTACAGAGCCAGAACAAAAAGTCGTCAACTGTTGCATGAAAACAAACTACGAAGCCAGAACGAATGACAGGGAGGACAGACTTAAATAATAATGTCAGTGATGGCAAACAGGTGCGTGTCGGGAACAAACGCGGCAGGTGAAAATAATAAGCAGCCATGGCAACAAACTCAGGTGTACAAAACAGGTACTCAAGGAGTCCAAAACTAACCAAAAACAAGTATCTTGAAAACGTAAACAAAAAATATGATCCGGGCAGCAGATCATAACACTTACAGATGTAGCGACAAACTGTATTTAGTGACAGTGGTTTTCTGAAGTGTTCTTGAGCCCATGTGGTGATATCCTTTAGAGATTGATGTTGTTTTTTGATATAGTGCCGTCTGAGTGATCGAAGGTCACGGTCATTCAATGTTGGTTTCCGGCCATGCCACTTACGTGGAGTGATTTCTCCAGATTATCTGGACCTTTTGATGATATTATGGACCGTAGATGTTGAAATCCCTAAATTTCTTGCAATTGCACTTTGAGAAATGTTGTTCTTAAACTGTTTGATTATTTGCTCACGCAGTTGTGGACAACGAGGTGTACCTCACCCCATCCTTTCTTGTGAAAGACTGAGCATTTTATGGGAAGCTGTTTTTATACCCAATCATAGCACCCACCTGTTCCCAATTAGCCTGCACACCTGTGGGATGTTCCAAAACAGTGTTTGATGAGCATTCCTCAACTTTATCAGTATTTATTGCTACCTTTCCTAACTTCTTTGTCACGTGTTGCTGACATCAAAGTCTAAAGTTAATGATTATTTGCAAAAAAAAAAATGTTTATCAGTTTGAACATCAAATATGTTGTCTTTGTAGCATATTCAACTGAATATGGGTTGAAAATTATTTGCAAATCATTGCATTCCGTTTATATTTACATCTAACACAATTTACCAACTCATATGGAAACTAGGTTTGTAGATGCAATGGTTATCCATATTGGCACCATGATTTCCATGATTTCAGTCCTAACTTGTTCACCGGTCCTCATATGGAAGGCACTTTTCCTACTTGAGGTCTCAAGAAGGATAGAAATACAAGAACACACACACACACACACACACACACACACACACACACACACACACACACACACACACACACACACACACACACACACACACACGCACACACAGAGTCTTTAGTCTGACCACCCCAAAGCTAATGCATTTGACTCCGAAGGTCATCTTTAGTTCACAGTGAGGTTAAAGATAAAGAAACATGTAGTCTCTATTTGTGTTTGCCTTCTCGTCTTCAAGAGATGAAAAGAGGAGGCGAACAAACAAAAAGGGGACATAATGGAAGGAAGTGGATGACGTCTTAATTTGTTCATCTTGTTTAATTCATAAGGAAACAAAAAGCTTCATTCCAGTTGTCTCTTCCCTGCTGTATGATAAATGAAATCAGATCTTGAAAAAGTTCAAAGAGTGAGCTCAGTTGTTTACATTAAGATGAGCTGGAATCTTTCTCTCACTTACTCATTTAGAGTGATTTAAAGTTTGCTCTCTCATCCATGTAACGAATGCTGAGCGAGGCCAGGCTCCAGTGCATCTGAATGGGCCGTCGAGCCGCTGGAGGAAGGGATTCATAATCACCGCAAAATGACAGGTGGATCGCATTTCTAAACTTTTTGTGCGAGCGCTGACAGGCTATCAGTCATCGGTGAAGATGCTGTTTTCTTAACCCTGGCGTTGCATTAAGTTGACATCCTGTCGCGGCGGAACTGGGTGACATATTGATGTGGAGGTAATATAACAGGCGGGAAGCTTTAGGATTAAAGACCTTGTTTGGGGAGGGGACGAGCTGAGAAGTTTGACGTTTCATGGGTCAACAGGCGAGTAAAGAGGATCTTTATGGGCCGGGTAAACAACATTCAGCTTGAGTGGCAATCAGTAGAGCACAAACATACCACGGCCAAACAATCCTAATTCCGGCCGGATGTCCACCACACTGGTATATTTTCATATAATTTGGTTATTGATGAAAATTTTCGTCAAAAGTTAACCCCGGTTTTTGCATGTTTCCTCGGATTTATAAATATTGCGCATCAAAAACCTAGCCTTTCTACCATAAACCTAAGTGCAATACAAGTAAGGATTGGAACCAGAATTCAGAGATGAGAATTCCTTCGGTTCACATAAAATCCAACGCTACCACATTTTGCTATCTTTGTTGTCCAGTTGCAGACTAAACACTGGCTAAAACACTTGGCCAGGAAAACCAAAGCACGAGAAAACGCTCAAACGTACTGTACAGTGAGGCTTCACTTTTCAGAAATGTGCTAGCTCGATGTAACTTTGCCATATGAATGCTACAAATTAGCATTAGTGTTGCTATATGGCGGTTTCAACACCTCTAATCATAACGTATCATCATGTACGTTACAATTGTCAGGTTCAAACACTGATGACATCTATTAAACAGATGAGAAGCAAGGAATCTTGCAGAGACAGAGTTCAATTTGGCTCAATGAGGAGACACGTGTTTTGTGCTGTATTCTACTTACAGATCCAAATTACGTTCTAAAAGTCCAGCCCGCGTGCTTCCTCTATTTATTTGGGAGGTCCCTGTTTACATCACTGAAGCTGTCGCTGATGGAAGGGGGTAATCTTAACAACTCCAGTTAGACACAATATATGATTATACAAAAATGCAAATCTGTTGACGCTGGTGATATCGCCTTGTCTCTGCCCTATCTGCGTCACGGCGGTGTTCGGCCTTGGCAGTCAGCAGGACGTTCCTGGACACAAATACTGATACCAGGCTTTTGGATTGCCAGCTTTGCACAGACAAAGAAAAATACCACTTCAGCACAATTGACAATAATTATAGCAACGGCCCTTAAGCATAAAAGTTGTGTGATAATATATACATAATTATTCTAACAACAACCAACCAGTTGGTGTGAAATAAGTACAATGCTTACAGTAGAAACACTTTGTAGGGCTCAACAAAAGACTTACGAAAAGCCCCATTTCACAATGTCAATAAATGTACCGACAAATAAAGTCTGCACCATGATATGTTTAAATTTCTTCCTTGGCACACTCCTCTACAAAGTTTTATGATGGGGAAAAAGCAAAGAAGACCAAATAAGATATTATCCATCCATTTTCTACCGCGTGTCCCTTTCTGGGTCTATCTCAGCTGCATTCGGGCGGAAGGTGGGGTACACCCTGGACAAGTCGCCACCTCATCACAGGGCCAACACAGATAGATAGACAACATTCACACTCACATTCACACACTAGGGCCAATTTAGTGTTGCCAGTCAACCTATCCCCAGGTGCATGTCTTTGGAGGTGGGAGGAAGCTGGAGTATACGGAGGGAACCCACACAGTCACAGGGAGAACATGCAAACTCCACACAGGATCGAACCCAGGACCTTGGTATTGTGAGGCACACATACTAACCCTTCTGACACCATGCTGCCCTAGCATTAGTTATGTTATATGGTGGTTTCAACACCTCTAATCATAACACAACATAATGTACGTCGTTACAACAAACCAGTTGATGTGTAATAAGTACAATGCTTACAGTATAAACACTTTTTAGGGCTCAACAAAAGACTTACGAAAAGCTCAATTTCCCAATGTCAATAAATGTACTAACAAATAAAGTCTGCACCATGATATATTTAAATTTATTTCTTGGCACACTTCTCTACAAAGATTTATGAGGGAACAAAGCAAAGAAGAACAAATAAGTTATTATACAGTCGTGGTCAACAGTTTACATACACTTGTAAATAACATAATGTCATGGCTGTCTTGAGTTTCCAATAATTTCTACAGCTCTTATTTTTTTTGGGTATGAGTGATTAGAGCACATACTTGTTGGTCACAAAAAACATTCCTGAAGTTTGGCTATTTTATGAATTTATTATGGGTCTACTGAAAATGTGACCAAATCTGCTGGGTCAAAAGTATACATACAGCAATGTTAATATTTGGTTACATGTCCCTTGACATCACATGGACTAAGATAAGACCTTCTGGAGGAAAGTTCTGTGGTCAGATGAAACAAAAATTGAGCTGTTTGGCTACAATACCCAGCAATATGTTTGGAGAAGAAAAGGTGAGGCCTTTAATCCCAGGAACAGCAAGCCTACCGTCAAGCATGGTGGTGGTAGTATTATACTCTGGGCCTGTTTTGCTGCCAATGGAACAGGTGCTTTACAGAGAGTAAATGGGACAATGAAAATGGAGGATTCCCTCCAAAATTCTTCAGGACAACGTAAAATCATCAGCCCGGAGTCTTGGGCGCAGTTGGGTGTTCCAACAGGACAATGACTCCAAACACATGTCGAAAGTGGTAAAGGAATGGCTAAATCAGGCAACAATTAAGGTTTTAGAATGGCCTTTCCAAAGTCCTGACTTAAACATTACTAAGCATTGGTGGTATAGTGGTTAGCATAGCTGCCTTCCAAGCAGTTGACCTGGGTTCGATTCCCAGCCAATGCATGACTTGTGGTATTTTACCATGAATTGATTAACGTGGACCCCGACTTAAACAAGTTGAAAAACTTTAGTGGTCAATTGTATGGAATATGTACTGTACTGTGCAATCTACTAATAAAAGTTTCAATCAATCAATGAAAAACGTGTGGACAATGCTGAAGAAAGTCCATGTCAGAAAACCAACAACTTTAGCTGAACTGCACCAATTTTGTCAAGAGGAGTGGTCAAAAATTCAACCAGAAGCTTGTGGATGGCTACCAAAAGTGCCATGTTGCAGTGAAACTTGCCAAGGGACATGTAGCCAAATATTAACATTGCTCTATGTATACTTTTAACCCAGCAGATTTTGTCACATTTTGTGACCAACAAGTATGTGCTCCAATCACTGTATCACGAAAAAATAAGAGTTGTAGAAATGATTGGAAACTCAAGACAGCCATGACATTATGTTCTTAACAAGTGTATGTAAACTTTTGACTACAACTGTACATGATATTAAGTTATATTTGGTGATAACACATTTTTCTTCAAGAAAAAAACACTATATTCATTAATTTGCTTACTCCATACATTCAATAGATACCCTACAGGAATTTTTCAATTTAAAACTTGAATGGTAATGCGTAGAATAAGTCGATGTGTGTGCGGGCAATGCGGACTAAAACCTTTGTGCATCGAATCAACGTGGCGAGCGTCACTATAAGCCTGAGGGGAAACTACTCTCACGTTTCTAAGTACAGAAGTCCACGTTCAGTTACTTTGTCACAAATCACTGCAAGGCTTCCCCTTCCCGGTCCGTCATTTCGGGATTACGGGACATTTGCATGGTGCTGTCACCTGCTCACTCAGGGTAATAATTGCTATGAAATAGTGTTATGGACAACTGAAAGGTAAGTGCTCTGATTGACTGTGAATACACTCCAAGGGTTCGTGTTTCAAACTATGTCAGACCCCTCAGTTCTTCCTAACTTCTTTTTTTTTTTTTTTAGACCTAACCATGCAGCCTTCTTTCTTTTTAGTGCTATGGATTTGTTGTCGTGGAGGCCTGACAATTGTACTGACACTTCGGTCAGAAAATGAATTTTTTTTCCCCCACCCGGACCTTGATTGACTCCATTTGTGGGGTGTAACTCTATCAGAAACCGCCAATCTCCTGCTCATTCAGTCATCCTTTGTCAGACTTACTGGTGTGGAGAAGAAGAGACGAAGGGGAAGCCAAGTCGAAATAGGAACAAGGATCAGGGCTCTCATTGAAATGTCAAACCGATATGAGTGGTTAGGTTTTATGTTTGAAATCAGGCACTTTTCCCATTTTTCATCTGATGTCACTGCTTGAACATATATTTATGTTTTGCCCTGACAGAAGAACAGAGGAGCATGAAGATGGGATAGTCAGCAGTCACGGTGCGCGGCTTTACAACACAAACAGGCGTGGAAATCTGCACTCGACGCACATTGCAAGTCCCACGCGACATGACATGCAACTGACACTAAACAAGAGGAATTTGTTTTGCTGCACTCCTCAGTCGAAGAAGAGGGAGGGACTGATGTGTTGTAGTGTGTGTGCAAGTGCATAGATCTACATTTCTGCCAGTGGGTGCTCGGTGTGCGTTGTATTAGTGTTGTCCCCATACCAATATTTTGGTACTGGTACCGGCACCAAAAGTATTTCGGTACTTTTTGGTACTTTTCTAAACAAAGGGGACCACAAAAAAAATCATTATTGGCTTTATTTTAACACAAAATCTTAGGGTACATCAAACATATGTTTCGTATTGCAATTTTGTCCTTAAATAAAATAGTGAACATACTAGACAACTTGTCTTTTAGTAGTAAGTAAACAAACAAAGGCTCCTAATTTAGCTGCTGACATATGCAGTAACATAGTGTGTCATTTATCATTATATTATTTTTTCAAAATTATTAAGGACAAGTGGTAGAAAATGAAATATTAATCTACTTTTTCACTTACTGTTAAAGGGGAACATTATCACAATTTCAGAATGGTTAAAACCATTAAAAACCAGTTCCCAGTGGCTTATTATATTTTTCGAAGTTTTTTTCAAAATTTTACCCATCACGCAATATCCCTAAAAGAAGCTTCAAAGTGCCTGATTTTAACCACCCGTCCATTTTCCTGTGACGTCATATAGTGAAGCCAACACAAACAAACATGGCGGAAAGAACAGCAAGCTATAGCGACATTAGCTCGGATTCAGACTCGGATTTCAGCGGCTTAAGCGATTCAACAGATTACGAATGTATTGAAACGGATGGTTATAGTGTGGAGGCAGGTAGCGAAAACGAAATTGAAGAAGAAACTGAAGCTATTGAGCCATATCGGTTTGAACCGTATGCAAGCGACACCGACGAAAACGACACGACAGCCAGCGACACGGGAGAAAGCGAGGACGAATTTGGCGATCGCCTTCTAACCAACGATTGGTATGTGTTTGTTTGGCATTAAAGGAAACTAACAAATATGAACTAGGTTTACAGCATATGAAATACATTTGGCAACAACATGCACTTTGAGAGTGCAGACAGCCCAATTTTCATCAATTAATATATTCTGTAGACATACCCTCATCCGCGCTCTTTTCCTGAAAGCTGATCTGTCCAGTTTTGGAGTTGATGTCAGAAGGCCAGGGAAGCTAGGGTCGATAGGGGGTTTAGCTCGCTCGTCTGCGGGAACAAACTGCCGCCATTGCTTGCCGTGCTAGCGAGGTCCTTTGTCTCTGAATTGCTCACACACTCCGGCAGATTCAATGGGGGTCTGGCGGCAGATTTCTTTGACTTTATCGTTGGAAATGCATCTGCTTTGAGTGTCGCAGGATATCCACACATTCTTGTCATCTCTGTCGTAGCATAGCTTTCGTCGGTAAAGTGTGCGGAACAAACGACCAATTTCTTGCCACTTTCGCATCTTTGGGCCACTGGTGCAACTTGAATCCGTCCCTGTTCGTGTTGTTACACCCTCCGACAACACACAGACGAGGCATGATGTCTCCAAGGTACGGAAAACAGTCGAAAAAATGGAAAATAACAGAGCTGATTTGACTTGGTGTTTGAGAAAATGGCGGATTGCTTCCCGATGTGACGCCACGTTGTGACGTCATCGCTCCGAGAGCGAATAATAGAAAGGCGTTTAATTCGCCAAAATTCACCCATTTAGAGTTCGGAAATCGGTTACAAAAATATATGGTCTTTTTTCTGCAACATCAAGGTATATATTGACGCTTACATAGGTCTGGTGATAATGTTCCCCTTTAATATCTGCTTACTTTCTCATTTAACATGATCTACCTACACTTCTGTTAAAATGTAATAATCACTTATTCTTCTGTTGTTTGATACTTTACATTAGTTTTGGATGATTCCACAAATTTGGGTATCGATCTGATACCAAGTAGTTACAGGATGATACATTGGTCATATTCAAAGTCCTCAAGTGTCCAGGGACATATTTCCTGAGTTTATAAACATAATATAAATAAAAATTTAAAAAAAGAAGATTTTGTGATGTTAAAAAATATCGATGTAATCATAGTAGTATCGACTAGATATGCTATTGTACGTGGTGTCATTACAGTGGATGTTAGGTGTAGATCCACCAATGGCGTACCGGAAGAGTTGGTGCTGCAGGGAATTCTAGGTATTTGTTCTGTTGTGTTTATGTTGTGTTGCGGTGCAAATATTCTTCCAAAATGTGTTTGTCATTGTTGTTTTGTGTGGTTTCACTATATGGCACATGTTTATGACAGTGTTGGCATTGTTCATACTGCCACTCTTAGTGTGACATGTAAGGCTGTTGAGTAAGTATGAATTCATTCGCTCGTACGCAGTGTTTTCAAAGTCAAAATGACTGTGTCATTAGTTCATTACCGGGCACAATGGAACCTTGGTTAGGCTTTGTTAATTATAGACTATATGATTTGTGACTATGTTATTATTTAAAAATGGACCAAACTCGCCACAAAATTAAAAACAACAAGATTGATTTCTCGAAAATTATTTTAAAGATTGAAAGGTGCCATCAGTCCCACGTGGGTGCTCGGCATTGTCCGTGGGTGCTTCGGGGCCCGAAGCACCCACGGGACCGGCGCCTATGTGCAAGTGGACTACTTTTCAAACTCAAAAGCATTTTTGTCGCATGGAAAGGTTAAACTAGACAAAGATAAGCTATTAATGTGTTTTTCTGCACTGCAGAAAAATCCTCCAGTTGTTCTTGAAACCTCACATATTCCCTTCTGTAGCTTATCAGCCGGCCAGAGGAGCTGTCCACTCTCATTCTCTCATTGGAGAGTGCGTGTCAGGACCTATTTGCCACCGGTTACTTTGACAGTGACATCAGTGATGACCTCTTGACACCGCCTGACGAAGAAATGCTTCTGCAATAGTGTTCCATTACAGAGGCGAGAGAGCGCGGATGTACCAGACGGATATGTTGAAATGGAAAAATAGCAAAACTGGAAAAGGCATTTAGACCTGTATTTGACCTATCGTGTTTCGGTCTTGTGCAGGGGGCTTGTATGAAATCAGTACATAAGTCCATTCCAGACGGTTAATAATAAATAGGTTGGTTTTCATACATACCATTGTTCTCTGAGAAATTTCACTTGATCCAGCTTTTTATAACATTCTACACGACACAATAATACAAGTATG